>NW_027418594.1:0-148437 GCF_009905375.1 Apium graveolens
ACCTTCCAGCCAACACTAATGGAAAAGATAAAGAAGTGTCAAGCGGAAGTAATGGAAAAAGAGAAAAATCAGTTATCTGGAGAAGAGATTAATACTAAAAGGGATGAGCAAGGAATACTAAGGTTTTCATCCAGAATATGGATTCCTCATGTACTTGAATTAAAGAATAAGATCCTCCATGAAGCCCACCATTCGAAATTTTCAATCCACCCGGGAAGCACCAAGATGTATCAAGACTTAAAGAAGAACTTTTGGTGGCCAAATATGAAGCGAGACGTGGCAGAATGGGTTGCGAAGTGCTATACTTGTCAGAAAGTAAAGGCAGAACATCAACGACCAAGCGGATTAATTCAGCCCCTGAAGATTCCAGAATGGAAATGGGAAAATATCGCTATGGACTTTATAGTAGGACTACCGCGAACAAAATCCGGACATGACGCAATATGGGTTATAATTGATCGTCTTACAAAGTCGGCGCATTTCCTTCCAATAAATGAGAAGTCGTCACTGGACAAGTTGGTTCATCTGTATGTGCACGAAATCGTATTAAGGCATGGAGTACCCGTATCAATAGTTTCAGACAGAGATCCCCGATTTAACTCGAGATTCTGGAAGCAATTCCAGGAATGTCTTGGCACGAAGTTGAATATGAGCACGGCGTATCACCCGCAGACTGATGGTCAGAGCGAAAGGACGATTCAAACAATCGAAGACATGTTGCGCAGTTGTGCAATCGATTTTGCAGGAAGTTGGGACGACCACCTGCCATTGATTGAATTCTCATATAACAACAGCTATCATTCCAGTATCGGCATGCCACCATATGAAGCTTTGTACGGGCGAAAATGTAGATCACCAACAAGTTGGGATGAAGTAGGAGAAGGAAGAATTCTCGGCTCAGAATTGGTACAACAGTTGCATGACTCAGTCAAGTTAATTCAGAAAAGGTTGCTTGCTGCTCAAGATAGACAGAGGAAGTATGCGGATCCAGCGCGTAAGGATGTTCAATTCCAAATTGGCGAAGCTGTGTTGCTAAAGGTGTCACCTAGGAAAGGGTTGATGAGATATGGCGAGAAAGGAAAGTTAGCACCTAGATACATAGGTCCTTTTGAGATTTTGAGTCAAGTAGGAAAGGTGGCCTACGAGTTGGCCTTACCACCTCAGTATCGGCATGTGCATAATGTGTTCCATGTGTCGTTACTTAAGAAATATAATCCTGACACTAGCCATGTGATAGAATATGCACCCGTAGAAATTCAGGCAGACCTGTCATTTGTGGAGCAACCGGTTAAAATACTCGACTGGCAAGTAAAGAGTCTTAGAAATAAGTCAGTAAAGTTAGTAAAAGTACTTTGGAGGAACCCTAAGGTCGAAGAGTCGACTTGGGAGTTAGAGTCTGATATGCGTTCCCGGTATCCTCATCTGTTCTCTTAGATTCTGGGGACAGAATCCCTTAAGGGGGAGAGGATGTTACGACCGGCATTTTATGTAATATTATTTGTGAATTTGGTATAATATTAAGTCAAATGAAAATATATTCAATGATTGTACGATTGTGTGAGTGAAAATTTCTGCATTATAAATTTGCTTTGGGTAGTATATGATTTTTCAAAGCAAGAGTTTATTTAATTTCTTTATTTTTGATTTATAAGGAATATTCTAAGCTTTGGAAAAATCTTCTTTTAAAAGGCATTTTGTTCACAAATTTTGAAAATGATTTTATAAAGTCTCTAAAAATCCAAGTTATTTTATGGTATAAATTTTATAATTTTTGAACTTGTATTTTATTTTATAAAAATAAATCTTTACAAATTTTATTTGTTATAATTATCAAATTACATAAGAGACCATGCATGCAAATCATCTTTCTATTCTCTCAAAGGGCAAATAAGACTTTTCCAACCCCACTAACTCATTTGATTATTACCAAATTACTACCTTAGCCTTGCATGCAAAATGGCCTAACTTTAGCCAAGGGACATTTTTGTAAGTTCTCACTTCCACTCATTATTTGTCAACCAAATAGCATAAAACAAACAAATCAAAGTGGAGAGAAGTCATTCATCATTTCACACTCCAACACACCACAAAAATTTCTCTCTTCTTCCCCCCTCCCACCTTACTCTCGGCCGAAGGCCAATTCCCCACCCCCCCTTTTCATTTTTCAATTCATTCTTCATCTTCCCAAGTGTAAATCTTTTACCTACATTCATATTACATACTTTCCAAGTATTTTGTGACTTGGAAGTTGAAGTTCCATGGATGCATGTGTAGTTCTTATGTGATCTCCAAGGAGAAACTCTTGATTCTTGTGAATTCACGAGCTCTCTATGAGATATATTATATATATATGCTAACTAAGTGTTTTATGGAGATATCATGCTTTAAAATCCTTTGCATGCTACTGAAATCTCATTATAAATTTATGTTTAGCCATGCATGCTAGTTTTAAGACATTAAAATGATGATCAACCATGTTTTGCATGCTATTCTTTTCGAAATCATGTTGTTATCTATAAAATTCGAAATAGATGTGCTTAAATAGATTGTTTCCATGATGAATTTCTTATTAATACTTAAAAGGAGTTATATTTCATAATTATTAAGGATAAGTATTAGGTGCAAGTCGATTTTGCAAGCATTTACAACTTTATGCCTAGCCGAAATCTTGTTATGTGCTTTCCATGAGTTGCATGTTATATAATTAGTTGCATGTTGTTGTTTTTAGGCATGGATGATCTCACCCAATGTTATTTTGAGAATAAAGGAGTTAGTTCAGTAGAATACCATGTATAAGTCTTTGTTTAAGTTTTGAGTTGTTGTTAGATAGGTTTGTCAAGTCAAAGCCTTGGAAAAATGAGAGTTATAGTTTCTGCAGAAAAATCAGTTTAGTACCCTGAGGTTTAGAGTGAGTTTTGACCATGTCATTGGTGTGCACTTTGAGGCCCAAGCTACCAGAAGTTATTATGGGGAGTATATAATAGGTTTTAGGAGTTGGTTGGAGGTTTGCATGTCATTTGGTTAGGTGCACAAGTAGAATAACAAAATCTGTCCAGCAGGGGACAGTTTTGTTGCAACTTAGAAATAGGGAGATTTGGCCATGTCATGGGTAGGCCCTCATTAGGCCCAATTGGGCCTTAGTTAGAGGGTATGTCAGAGAAGTTTTTCCAACCATAGTTCATAGGATATGAGCTAGAACCATGTGTCACAAGTTAATTCAAGTCAGGGCATTTTCTGCCCAGAAAAATAGGGGAACCTTGGACTTTTAGCTTAGGCCCAAGAAGGCCCAAGCCAGGCCTTTGAGCCACATGTTAGGAATGTATGTGCATTAGTTTGATGATATATTTAACAAAATACTTAAGTAGAAATTTAGTGTCTGTAGCCTCAACGGATAAGACCACTTTGGCTATCCGTTGATGGTGTAGCTTTACTTAGAAATAAGTCTAGTGTTGTAGCATATTTCAGTCTCTGTATTTAAAATGTAATTCTTGGAAGTTGAGAGAAACTATGAGTCATGTTGACTACTAGATGATATGCAGATAGGAAGGCCAATTGTAAATACTTCATGCCTTGTAATTTTGTATAAGTGAAGTGGTATCAACGGATGACTTAAAGACCTTCAACGGATAAGAAGCTAAGCTTCAACGGATGTCTCTAAAGCTTCAACGGATAAAGTCATCAACGGATAACATCCTTCAACGGATGAGTGCATCAACGGATGAAAGCTTCAACGGATAACATCCTTCAACGGATGAGTGCATCAACGGATGAAAGCTTCAACGGATGTTCTGATGATTAGCCGTTGATAAGGGGTAGTTGTACCTACAAACAGAGGCACATGGGTTGATAGAGACAACTGAGATGTGGTAGCCGAATTTCAGGAACAACAGAAAAAGCAGCCGTTCTTCTCTAGTACAAAGATGCAATAGTCAACAAAGTACTGGAGTGAACAGGAAAAGAAGCAAGTGAAGATCTTATTTTATTACTGTATTTTATATTGTTCTTCACTTGTACACTTGGTAATATATAAACCAAGTAGAAGCTAGTAATTAGATGAGAGATTTTCCAGAGCTGTTTAGAAAAATATTGAGAGAAAATTCATCTAGTTTGTACTAGGATGCAGCTGTGATCAACATTGTTTAATCACAGATTTTCTAAAAATACCATCTCTGGTGGAACAACAAATCCACCAGAAAAGTTTTTAAGGTCTGTTGTGTTCTTTACATTTGTGCTTGAATATATATCTGTCTGTATTAGCTTAAAGCAATTCACACACTTGTTCTTCTTGAACACACAACTTTCATAAACTGCTCAAAACTTGAAAAAGTTTTGAGATTTACATTCAACCCCCCTTCTGTAAATCTCATTGTTAGTCCACTAGGAATAACAATTGGTATCAGAGCAGGCTCTTGACATACAAAGAGTTTAAAGATCTTGGAATCTAACAAAGATGAGTAAGAAGGATATTGGAGTAAAGATCCCAGTTCTTGACAAAGACAGTTATCACCATTGGAAGGTGAAAATGCACCTTCATCTACTCTCCCAAGATGAAGGTTATGTAAACTGCATTGAGAATGGTCCTCATATTCCCCACAAAGTAGCAACAGTTGCTACAGCCACAGTTGCTGTTGGTCAATCCATTCCAAAACCTAGAGCAGAATGGACAATGGAAGACACAGAAGAAGTCCACAAGGATAAGAAGGCTATGAACATTTTGTTTAATGGTCTTAACATGGATATGTTTGATAATGTGATAAATTGCACAACTGCCAAAGAGGTTTGGGACACAGTTCAACTACTGTGTGAAGGTACAGAACAAGTGAAAGAAAACAAAATGCAGCTTCTCATTCAACAGTATGAATACTTTCATTTTGAAGAAAATGAATCTTTAAATGAAACATTCAATAGGTTCCAAAAGCTGTTGAATGGACTGAAGCTGTATGGAAGAGTGTACCAGGTGAAGGATTCAAATCTTAAATTTTTAAGATCCTTGCCAAAGGAATGGAAACCCATGTCTGTCTCCTTAAGAAACTCTCAAGATTATAAGGACTTCACTCTTGAAAGATTGTATGGAATCTTGAAGACTTATGAACTAGAGCTGGAACAGGATGAGGTATTGGAGAAGGGGAGAAAGAAAGGAAGTTCAGTTGCATTGGTAGCTGAAGATGAGAGGAAATGCAGACAAGAAACTGCGAGATCTACATCAAACTCCAAAGATGGTATAAGAAATCAGGAATCAAGCAAGGGGAAAGAGCAAGTTGCTGAAAATGAAGACAACTCCAGCCAAGATGACTCAGATGGTATTGATGAGCATCTTGCATTTCTGTCCAGAAGATTTGCAAAGATGAAATTCAAGAAAAACACTAGAGCCACTAAACCTCACAAAAACACTGTGGACAAATCCAAGTTCAAGTGTTTCAATTGTGGTATAAGTGGACACTTTGCAGGTGAGTGCAGAAAGCCAACTTCTGAAAAGAAGAAATTTGAACAAGTAGATTACAAAAAGAAATATTTTGATCTACTCAAGCAAAAGGAGAGGGCTTTCATTACTCAAGAAAGGGACTGGGCAGCTAATGGAGATGAAGAGGATGAAGATGTGGAGTATGTCAACCTTGCTCTCATGGCTGATTCTGAAGAAAATGAAGTTAGTTCATCAAGCAATCAGGTAATCACTACTGACTTAACACAGCTTACTAAAGAAGAGTGCAATGATGCTTTTAATGACATGTCTACCGAATTGTATCATTTGCGTGTGTCTCTTAAATCTCTTGCTAAAGAAAATAGTAGGATTAGAGAGAACAATCTGTTTTTAAGTAATAGAAATGCTTTGTTAGAAGATAAGATGATTGACCTAGAGAAAACAAAGTTGCATTGTATATCTGTTGAAAATGAACTAGCTGAATCTGTTAAGAAAGTAGAAATACTTTCCAATCAATTAGAGAAAGAGCAAGAGGTGATTAAAGCCTGGAAGACATCTAGGGATGTAAGTGCTCAAATTGCTAAGGTCCAAGGAATTGAATCATTCTGTGAAACTGCCTGGGATAAAAATAAAAAGAAACTGGAATTAATTGATGGGCTGTCAACGGATGTGGAATCAACGGATGATGAAAGTTATCCGTTGAAGGAAGAAAAGGAGCATCCGTTGAAGGTTCCTCAATCAAAACAGGCAGATGTTTCTAAAAGAGAGAATCTAAAGAAACTCAACAAAAAGTTTGGTTCAACTTCAAAGAACTTTGTCAAAGAAGAAGCAAGCACATCCAAAGATGTCAGTAAGGTGAATGTAGGGCACATGACCTTAGAACAGTTAAATAATAGGCTCAAGATGGTTGAGGATAAAAAGGAATCTAAAAGAAAATCCAACAGAAATGGGAAGGTAGGAGTTAATAAACACAACAATTACACACCTGATAGGTATGCTCCTAGAAAAAGCTGTGTGCATTGTAGTAGTGTTAATCATCTATCTGCTAGTTGTAAATCCATTAAGAAGACTCCCATAAATGTACCCTCTTCTATGCCTAATATGTCTGCATCACCTCTGCATGCTATGCCTGTTATGTCTCAACAAAATCCTTATGCACATTTTGTAAACATGCCATATTTTAACAATCCTTATCTTGCTGCATTTAGTATGCCTCAAATGCCATACAATATGCCCATATGGAATAACATGTTTGCACAATCAATGCCTAATAATTTTACAAATATGCTAAATGATTCTGTGACTAACCCTACACCTCAACCAACTACATCTAAGACCAAGGTTGACTCAAACTTACCTAAGTCTAAAGATGCAGGAGGAATGAAGTCTAGGAGAAAGGCTAACAAGAATGGACCCAAGGAAACTTGGGTACCAAAATCAAATTGATTGATTTTATGGTGTGCAGGGAAATGGAAGAAATCTATGGTACTTGGACAGTGGTTGTTCAAGACACATGACAGGAGATTTCTCCCTGCTCACAGAGTTCAAGGAGAGAGCTGGCCCTAGCATAACCTTTGGAGATGACAGCAAAGGGTTTACTATGGGATATGGCTTGATTTCAACAAGGAATGTCATCATTAATGAAGTTGCATTAGTTGATGGTCTCAAGCACAATTTACTGAGCATCAGTCAACTATGTGATAGAGGGAATACAGTTTCCTTCAATTCTGAAGCCTGTGTTGTCACTAGTAAGAAAGACAACAAAGTGGTTCTAACTGGAGTTAGAAAAGGAAATGTGTACATAGCTGACTTCAACTCTACAGATGCAGAATCCATTACTTGTCTCTTCAGCAAAGCAAGCACAGTTGAAAGTTGGCTATGGCACAAGAAGCTATCTCACTTGAATTTCAAGACAATGAATGATCTAGTCAAAAAGGACTTAGTTAGAGGAATCCCTCTAGTTGAATTCTCAAAGGATGGTTTGTGTGATGCTTGTCAGAAAGGCAAACAAAGGAAAGCATCATTCAAAAAGAAGCTTGAAACAACAATTGATGAACCATTACAGCTGCTACATATGGATTTGTTTGGACCAGTCAATGTATTGTCTATTGCAAGAAAAAGATATTGCTTAGTGATTGTAGATGATTTCTCAAAGTTCTCATGGGTCTATTTTCTTGGATCAAAGGATGAAGCAAGTGAAATCATTATCAATCACACCAGGCAAGTCAACAATCATCCTGACTTGAAGGTTAGAAATATCAGGAGTGACAATGGAACTGAATTCAAGAATTTGACATTAAGGCTGTTCTGTGAAGAAAATGGAATCATGCATGAGTTCTCAGCTCCAAGAACACCTCAGCAAAATGGGGTTGTTGAAAGAAAGAACAGATCTTTAATTGAAGCTGCCAGAACAATGCTTGAAGAATCAAAGTTACCAACATATTTCTGGGCTGAAGCTGTTAATTGTGCCTGCTTCACTCAGAATATTTCTTTGATCAATCAAGCTAAAGGCATGACTCCTTATCAGTTGTTCAAGAGAAGAAAACCAACTCTAAACTTTCTTCATGTCTTTGGATGTAAATGCTTTATACTGAGGAATCAATCTGACCATAAAGGGAAGTTTGATGCAAAGGCCGATGAAGGGATATTTGTTGGTTACTCAGCTGGAAAATCTTATAGGGTCTACAATCTAAGAACCAACATTGTTATGGAATCTGTGCATGTTGTGTTTGATGATAAAAAGATTGATGGACTAACAGATGAGGGACATAATAAGAGACTCAAATTTGACAACATTGAGATATATTGTGATGATAGTGAAGAGGAGACTGATGGAGATGACACTTCAAAAGGGATTCAAAACATGCCCTTGGATAATGCACAAAATACTGCATCTGTTGATAGAGGCAATGCAGTATCCGTTGAAAGACATAGTGCATCATCCGTTGAAGTACAAAATGAAGCATCCGTTGATCATAGTTCATCAACGGATAATCGATTTACATCATCAGTTGATAGAACTCCAAGTTCCCTGCAAAGGACCAACAACTCAGGGGGAGTTTCAACTAGTCAACACTCTGTCTCACATCATGAAAATACTGAGGCCACCTCATCTAGAGCACATCTTCCACCACAAAGGAAATGGACCAAGAATCATCCCTTTGAACTGATCATTGGTGATGCATCATCTAAAGTGCAAACAAGAAAAGCCACTCAAGATGAATGTCTGTATAGTAGTTTTCTGTCTCAGGAGGAACCTAAGAAAGTGGAAGAAGCTCTATTGGATCCAGATTGGATATTAGCTATGCAGGAAGAGCTGAACCAATTTGAGAGAAACCAAGTATGGAAGCTGGTACCCAAACCAAATAACAAGAGTCCTATTGACACAAAGTGGGTATTCAGAAACAAGATGGATGAAAATGGCATTATCATAAGGAATAAAGCCAGACTGGTTGCTAAAGGCTATTCTCAGCAAGAGGGAATAGATTTTGATGAAACATATGCTCCTGTTGCAAGACTTGAAGCCATCAGAATATTTCTAGCCCATGCAGCCCATGCCAATTTCAAAGTCTATCAAATGGATGTCAAGAGTGCATTTCTAAATGGGAGATTAGAGGAAGAAGTCTATGTAAGTCAACCTCCAGGATTTGAAGATCCAAATTTTCCAGACTATGTGTATTATCTGTTGAAAGCACTCTATGGACTGAAGCAAGCACCTAGAGCCTGGTATGAAACCTTATCAAAATTTCTTTTGGAGAATCACTTCACTAGAGGTACTGTTGATAAAACTCTCTTCTTTAGGGATGTTAATGGCTCTAGTATACTTGTTCAAATTTATGTAGATGACATAATATTTGGCTCTATAGATGATAAACTTTGCAAAAAGTTTGCTAAGCTAATGCAAAGTAATTATGAAATGAGCCTAATGGGAGAACTAACCTATTTTCTTGGTTTACAAGTTAAACAAGTTAGTGATGGAATTTTCATTAGTCAAACTAAATATATTTATGATCTTTTAAAGAAGTTTGACTTAATGGAATGTTCATCTGCAAAAACTCCCATGGCCACTGCCACCAAACTTGAATTAAACAAGACTGAAAGGTCTGTGGATATTACAAGTTATAGAGGCATGGTTGGTTCACTTTTATATTTAACTGCTAGCAGACCAGATATAATGTTTGCTACATGTCTATGTGCTAGATTCCAAGCTGATCCTAGGGAGTCTCACTTAATTGCTATCAAAAGGATCTTCAGATATCTCAAGGGTACACCAAATTTAGGTATTTGGTATCCTAGAGAATCTGGCTTTGATCTAATTGGTTATTCAGATGCAGACTATGCAGGTTGCAAAATAGATAGGAAAAGTACAACAGGCTCCTGCCAATTCCTGGGAAACAAGCTTGTATCATGGTTTAGCAAAAAGCAAAATTCAGTCTCTACTTCTACAGCTGAGGCTGAATACATTGCTGCTGGAAGTTGCTGTTCTCAAGTGTTATGGATGAGGAACCAACTCCTTGACTATGGACTTCATGTTGATAGAATTCCTATCTTTTGTGACAACACAAGTGCCATAGCCATAACAGAGAATCCTGTGCAGCACTCAAGGACCAAGCACATTGATATCAAGTACCACTTCATTAGGGAGCATGTCATGAATGGTATAGTGGAACTACATTTTGTTCCAAGTGAACAACAAATTGCTAACATATTTACCAAGCCACTTGATGAATCAACATTCACAAGATTGGTAAGTGAGCTAGGTATGCTTAATTACTCTTAAAATTCATGTCTTTATTGCAATTTGAATTGAAGCCTAAAATATATTAGTTGCTAAGAACAAATTTGACTTTTAACATAGTTTATTCCATCAACGGATGTTCCCTATCCGTTGAAAGTCAAAATTGCTCTATCAACGGATAATCATTATCCGTTGAAAGACAAATACATTTCTGGAATTTTTATCCGTCAACGGATAAAACTGAAGTACCTTTCAACGGATGACAATTTGCCTTATCCGTTGAAATGTCACATCAATCAATTCAGGTGTTTAACAGCCGTTGATTCTATTCTCTTAACCGTTGATACTCATACATACATCTGTATGTATTGGTTTTAAAGGTAGTTTTTAGAATACTTACAGTTTATTCTTAAAACGGCTGAAATTCACTAACGCATATTTATTGATAAATCTTTATTTTATATTTTTGTTTTTTTTTAATTTGAGAAAGCATATAAGTCCTTCTGATTGTTCATTTTTACTTTACGCTTTCTTAAAATTTCAAGCATTTACCATTTTCTCTCTGCAAAAACTTCAAGTTATTCTCTGCAATTTCTACTCACAACAATGGCACCAGTCGTGAAGATTATGTCTCAATCTGGGTTCATCTATGAAAAGAACAATTTCATAGCTTTGGTAGAAAAGAATGAAGCCCACTCAGACTATCACAAAATGATGGACTTCATCAAAAACTGTAAACTTAGCTATGCAATGCTGGAAGCCCCAACAATTTTCTGTGAAGTAGTTGAGGAGATTTGGACAACTGCTGAGTTCAACTCCATGGATATGACTATCTCCTTCACTCTCAAAGGTAAAACTCACTGTATTAACTGTGATGATTTACAAGCATGTTTTAAATTGCCTGAGAACAATGCCATGACACCACACACTGATAGTGATGTATCCAGCATGTTAGATTCCATAGGTTATTCTCTTAACTCTGCTAATTTAGGGAGTATTAGAAGAAAAGGCCTTAGGAAAGAATGGAGTTTCCTTGGGGATGCCTTTATAAAGGTTTTCTCTGGGAAAATTAGTAATTTTGATGCCATAACTTCATCTCTGGTTAATATGCTCTATATGCTTGTTTCTGATAGGTATTTTAACTTTAGCAACTATGTGATGCTAGAATTAGGTACTAGATTAGGTAACAAAGCTAATAGACCTAATAACATCTATTATGCTAGATTCTTTATGTTATTGGCTAACCATGTTGCTGAAGGTTTAGTCATAATCAATGAGAATAATAAACTCAAGTGCTGGGCACAAGAGAAAAGAGTTCTTGCAGACTTGATGAGAATGGATCTTAACAGCAGTGTGTCATTGGTATATTTACCAATCATGAATGCACCTCAGGTAGGTGAGGTAATTGCTTCTACAACTCCTACTTCTTCCAACCCCTCTATTTCTTTATCTTCTAGTGTGGCCATGAAATCTGTGATGCCCCAACAGATTTCTACCAAGGTCACCAAAACTAAACTTTCAAAATCAAAGACAAAGAAATCCACCTCTGTTGTTTCTCAAAAGACAACAGTTGTAACACCAACTATTAACCCTGAGGTGAGTGAACAGGGTGTGAGTGGTGAGGGGAGGGGTGAACATCAAAGAAACCCCCAGGATAAGGAAGGAAAGTTGAGTGCTTCCCAAGCTAGCCAAGCCACAGTTTCTCAAAAAGCTGTGGTGGTTGAAAAGGTATCTAGCACATCCCTAGTAGCATCCTCCCAAAAGGATGTTACTATTGAAAATAGTTCCAAACCAGGAACACAGAACAAACGAGGGAGGGACACTAAAGCCAAACACTCACCAACAAAAGCCTTTATTAGAAGAAAGAAGGCTAGAACCCAATCTTCTACACAGGGTGCACGCACTGCACAGATACATCCATCTGTATCTATGCCTTCTCAAACTCAGTTTGATGTGACTCCAATAAATGTGGAGTCACAGCCCCATTCTCTCACAATAAACACACATCAATCACCAAACACTTCATCACCATCTCTGGATGTGGATATGTTATTCCCATCAATTCCTGATTCTCCCTCTTTACAACTCAGGGAGAAGCCCCACTCAAATACAGGTGATCATCATCTCTTGGATGATTTGTTGGATCACCCGCAAATTCTTTCAGATATAATTGAAGGATCTGTGTCACCACATCTCAAATCAATCTACACAGATTCAACAGTTATATCACTTTCAATTTCAACTTCTTTTCCTTCTTCAACGGATATCACTCATCCGTTGACAAGTGGTTGTTCTTCAACGGATAAGCTTAACAGCAGTTATCCGTTGATAACATCAGTTTCACCTTCAATGGATATTCCACATCCGTTGACAGTCTCTACATAAATAACTGAATTAATCCCAAGTGTAGAAGACATGAATACTGTGCAATCACTCTTAGGATTGAGGGAAGGGAGTGACAATTTGAGTGAGAGGCTGGGTTGCTCCCAGGCAAAAGGAGAGATTGAGAGCTCAAAAATGCATGCTATTTCTTCCAGCATGGCAAAAGTAAGTGAGTGGAGTACCACCTTAGTAGGTGAAGGTGAGGGAGTGAGTTGTGTGAGCCAGGGGGAGCCCCTGATGCAAGAACATAGAGAAAAAGAGAGAAAAGCAGGTACAGTAGATACAAGGGTGGAACCAGCCATTGCTAATGAGTCAATGATTGTGGATGATGCTGAAAAGGAAAGACAATTTCAGCAACATTACAAAGCTGTAATTGATAACATTTCCTTGGATGCTGACACTTTTACTCATCCTGTGACAGCCTATCAACTGTTGGCTGCTCAGGGCAATGAGAAAGCAGAAAGGTCACTACATCTAGTGCACACAACAGAATCTCTTCAAAGGGATAAAGCTGCCATTAACAAAATGCCTTCTACAGCTGGTGAGCCATCTGAGGAATTTGGAGCAAATTCTGATGATGATGACTCTATTTCTTTTGATGGAAGCATGAACTTAGGGGGAGATGAAGGCCCTAGTTCAATTCCAAATCTACCTGAATGGGCCTTGACTAAGGAGTACAGATCAGGGGAATTCAATGTCTCTTTAGTCAAACAAATCAACACTATTCAACAGGCCATTCAGAATACTTCACATGCAAGTATCAAGGCTATCCTTCAAGCTCACCTGGACTCACTGCATCTCATGAAGCTGCAGCAAGTGAAGCAGAATCTGAGTATGGATGATCTCAGGAAGGATATTGCTGACTTGAAAACCTATACTTCAGAAAAATTGGATTCAGTCATGCCCTATGGTACATTGCAGGACTTGGTTTTGAGATTGAAGAAAGAATCTGTTACTGAAAAACGGTTGGCCAAGTTAGAAGACAGAGTTCAAGTTATTGAAAATTCTGTGGCCACCATTCTTCACAATCAACAATCTCAAACCAGTCTCCTAATGCAGCTGGCAAAAGCACAAGGCTTGACCCCTCTCCTTGATGATAACAAAAAGGGGGAGAGTAAAAGGGAAGGGGAAGGAGAGCCATCTACAAAAGTCAACATATCTAAAGTGCTAGTTCCTGCCATCACTACTTCTCCAATCATTCAAATCAAGGGCAAGCCTGATGGAATTGATTTGATTCAGCTAGCAGCAGCTGAAATTCAAGTGAAAGAGCAAAGGAGGAGAATTGATGAAAGGTTGCAACTGTTGTTTGGTTCTATACAAGACAAATCAACATCTGTGAAATACAGCACAAAAATTGAACCAATCAACATGGAGCTCATGCCAGTAGGGAGTCATAAGGATGGAGAAGCTTCTTCCAAAGAACTACAAGCTATAATTCTCAAGCCCAATGAAAGATCCAATAAGGACTCAACAAAGAATCCTTTAAAAGAAGTGGACTTTCCTCCTCCAAAAGCTGATGAGAACAAGATTTTAGGCAGAAGTATTGCTTATCTCAAAAAGACCATGGATGAGGCTGTAAGGAGAAATAGAGCTATTATCATTAGAGAGGGAAAGAGCATATGTGTGATGCAAGGACATCCCAAATTCTCAATAGCCAAGAAGGAAGAAGACAAGCAATTAAAGGCTGACAAAAGAGCACAAGCAAAGCTTGAACAACAGCTAAAGTCAAGTCTAGTTGAAAAAGAAAAAGGGATTGAAGTCAGGGGTGAAGACAAGACTACAAACCTAGATGAGGTTTTAGGGAGTATATTTGGTGAGAGTGTGGAAGAAAGAGAGGAATGACAGAAGGGAAACAGAAGAAAGGCCAAGGCACATAAAAGGAGTGGAGATAACACTGAAATAACCAAATCTATATCTAAACCACTACCTTCCATACCTGAACCCCTTGTTGCTGATCCCACAATAAACATCCATGGTGAACCAATCATTCCAAAAGAGGAACCTATTGATTGGGACACTATCAAATTGCCTACCTTTCTAACCACTCTTCCACTACCAAAGAAACAGAAAAGAAAACCAAAATCTACACCTCCCTTAACCTCTAAGAAATTCACTCAAAAACAAAAACCTAAGCCTAAGTCACCCATCTCTAAAGATGATTATGTTCACATCTGTGACATAAAAGAAATTTCAGACATTGAACTCTATCTGGATGAGCTGGAGGATGTAAGGGGAATAGCTGCCTACAGACAGTTACCAGAGAGATTAGTGTTCAGATATAAAGGAGCTGGGGAAAGAACATGGCCTCTCCACAGGATTCTGGATGAAGGCTACTCTACCTTGATTAGAATCTATTCAGCTATACAAAAGGATTCTGGCTTTACCAGAACTGCCAAGACTGAAATTCTCAACAAGATAGCCAATATAAGGAAAACTTGGAGGGAGCCCAATGCTTTACCCAGGACTTTACTCATTCAAGAAAGGGAAATGAAAATTCTCAAATCACCTCATTGGTTGATGGAATTTAGAGATGATAAAGGAGTCAGAAGATTTTTCAGACTTGAAGACCAACTCAAGATTGCCAGCAATGAAATTCTCAAAGAAATGCAATCTAAGTTGGATGTCAGTGTTGAAGATGAAGCTGAATTCTTCAGACAACTCCAACTCCAAATTGAGGAAAATGACAAAAGGCTAGGAAAGAAAACCAGGGAACAAAGAAGAAAAAGATGATTTGCTCAGACTAAAGGAGTGTCCTTGGAAACACTGTAAATCTTCAATTATCTCCTAGTACATACACTTTTGCAGCATTTTTAAATTTCTACTTAGTTTCAATTCATATATCTGTTAAGTGTTTTGTTATCATCAAGTTAACCCTGAATTTATGCCTACAATTCTTATAGACATAAATAGAGGAGATTGTTAGGAATGTATGTGCATTAGTTTGATGATATGTTTAACAAAATACTTAAGTAGAAATTTAGTGTCTGTAGCCTCAACGGATAAGACCACTTTGGCTATCCGTTGATGGTGTAGCTTTACTTAGAAATAAGTCTAGTGTTGTAGCATATTTCAGTCTCTGTATTTAAAATGTAATTCTTGGAAGTTGAGAGAAACTATGAGTCATGTTGACTACTAGATGATATGCAGATAGGAAGGCCAATTGTAAATACTTCATGCCTTGTAATTTTATATAAGTGAAGTGGTATCAACGGATGACTTAAAGACCTTCAACGGATAAGAAGCTAAGCTTCAACGGATGTCTCTAAAGCTTCAACGGATAAAGTCATCAACGGATAACATCCTTCAACGGATGAGTGCATCAACAGATGAAAGCTTCAACGGATAACATCCTTCAACGGATGAGTGCATCAACGGATGAAAGCTTCAACGGATGTTCTGATGATTAGCCCTTGATAAGGGGTAGTTGTACCTACAAACAGAGGCACATGGGTTGATAGAGACAACTGAGATGTGGTAGCCGAATTTCAGGAACAACAGAAAAAGCAGCCGTTCTTCTCTAGTACAAAGATGCAATAGTCAACAAAGTACTGGAGTGAACAGGAAAAGAAGCAAGTGAAGATCTTATTTTATTACTGTATTTTATATTGTTCTTCACTTGTACACTTGGTAATATATAAACCAAGTAGAAGCTAGTAATTAGATGAGAGATTTTCCAGAGCTGTTTAGAAAAATATTGAGAGAAAATTCATCTAGTTTGTACTAGGATGCAGCTGTGATCAACATTGTTTAATCACAGATTTTCTAAAAATACCATCTCTGGTGGAACAACAAATCCACCAGAAAAGTTTTTAAGGTCTGTTGTGTTCTTTACATTTGTGCTTGAATATATATCTGTCTGTATTAGCTTAAAGCAATTCACACACTTGTTCTTCTTGAACACACAACTTTCATAAACTGCTCAAAACTTGAAAAAGTTTTGAGATTTACATTCAACCCCCCTTCTGTAAATCTCATTGTTAGTCCACTAGGAATAACACCACATCAAGCTTGTGAGATGCCCTTAGGTCAGGAGAGTCTTGTGTAAAAATTTTAAAGAAAAACTTGTAGTTTAAGAGTGTCTAATGCACTCAAGAAACCTTAGTTACCATTCTGAAATTTGCACCAGTGAGCACTTTCACTTATCACATAGCTTTAGAATACTTAGAAGTGAGTATTAGGTCGACCACCATAGTTGTAAGATAGTATAAGGTCAGTAGAGCAAAAGGCACAAGTGAGGGTCAATAGGTTTTGGATAATTTAGGAAAGGCACATTGAGTTAGGAAGCCCAAATTTGAAGACTTAGTTTAGTTAGTGACCAAGTGACTTAAGTGGTGAGTCGAGATCATCCAAGCCTAGTGTGGCATTATGGTGTATATGATGTTATTTGGTATTAATATACGATATGTGATTATGTGGCTACGTGTGTACATTTGAAAATATAATGGTGGATATGAATTAAGTGCGTATAGGCCTAAGTGCCATCCATGTTTAATTTCGGGTTGTAAATAGGTTAAGATGGTAAGAATATATTATAATGAGGATTATTATTATTTATGTAGGATCTCGAGACGAGGGAAAACTTGTCATAAAAGTCGAGTGAAGCTCCGGTTGTTGCTCCTACCAGACAGACCAGACCAGTCTATCTCAAGGCAAGTGATTCAACTTGACCTTCGTATTTACTGTAAACAGTTCATATATATATCGATGCAATTATGCTGAGTCATTTTGATATATTTAAATCAAGCGTATCTTTTGTTTATCTTTGAGTTACATAGAGATGCCATGAACCCTCGAGTATGTATTGCAAGTAGTTCAAAAGTCTTTCATGATAGTTTAATGCCATGATAAAATAGAGATTTGTTATAATACTTTATTGATCATTTTGATTATCATGCTATTGATCCCTGAGAAATCTTGATATTGCACCCTGATGCTTTGATTCAACTCTTGAAATAACCTCGATAGAAACTTTATCTTGATACCTAAAAGCCAATCATTTCTTAAATTCATTCATGATTGTTTGATAACCCTATCCTTACCCTAAAGCTTGATACCCTGTTATATCTTGAGCTGATGATCGCTTTCTTTATATTTTAACACCTCTATCCTATTGGAACCAGTGATGCTTATCTTCTTGATGTTCTAATACCTATACCTTGTCTACAACCATTGCTTTAAGCCTAGTTTGGCATTACTCTTTCATATTATCCAATAGCCTTGCTCAATTTCCTTGTCAAAGTTCTTGTTTATGGAAACCTCTCAATTACCCTAATATAGTAAAGTCTAGTGGATCATGGCCCTGAGATTTAGTGTCATATTTCCAGTGTTTCAAGTTGATCTATAATCCCTTGATAAAAATGATTACAGTCGAAAGAGATTTTGTCATAAATCGGCATCAGTTTTTAAAATGATTAAAATGTGGATTTTTCAGTCCCAAAGGGGGATAAATGTTTTCTTTGAATGGTGGATCTGGACTGAGACGCGAGTCCTTTCCACACTTATATTAGGCTTAAAAGTTGCCTAGGGATTCCCAATAATGTTTTAGAACCCATCGAGGTTCGGGATTACTTCGCGGCTGATCACCGGCTGTAATCCGTAGCGTCATAAAATGATTTTGATTAAGAATGATTTTAAAATTTGTTTTGATGCAAGCAAAATGATGCCAACTCACATAAGTTTTATCTCTCGTTATCATTGATTATGTCTTTCCATTGTCATTCCTAAAGGTATATCTCGATTTATGTTTTGCGTTGTACTATTAGCACTTGTTGAGCTTTTGGCTCACTTCTTGCTTTACCCTTATATTACAGCTAGCAGCTATGGTTAGATTCAAGCAGACTGCCCGTAAGACCTGTGATGCTGATGCTTATGTTCGAGCTCATGTAGAATAAGTAATATTAGTTGTGTGAGGACTCGGTATTTGTAATCAGATGTAATAGTTGGTAGTGTTGGGCTGTTCCAAACCCTAAACTGTAAGATCTTGGATTTTGGTTGTGTATTATTCATTAAAAAGATGTAATAGCTATATTTATTTCGCTATTTAAGTTGGGGGTGTGACATGACCGATGTCCATATCAGTCCAAAACCGATGTGAAAAATATGGATTTTTTACTATACCCACGAAGATATCGGGTTTAAACATTTTAGACATCAGTTCCGAGTCATTGTCTACTTACCTATTTCTTGTAGTATTGTTAAGAAATAAAGTGTATATCCTAATAATTTATATACAGTAAACGAAATATGCATGTGAAAGTAGTTTATTCTCAATCATTGTCTAGCCTGTTGAATAATGGTATATCATGCAATGTTTACAGTTTTATTTTTCTAGGCTTTAAAGATTCCGCCGATGACAAATTTTTTGGTTGTTTGTGATCTTGAGTTGAAGATTTTTTATGCTAATCATAATTTGTGTAGTTTAGAAATGTATGGGTGTAAAGTGACTGAAACTTGTTGCGTATGAATCGATAATATTTTATTTCAATTTCAACATTCTCATGTTAAAATATCAATACTATGTTGTTAAGTATACGACGACGGTGTGTAGTTAACAAATATATGTATGTTTATCATTATGCATGATGTGTGTGTATATTGTGTTCTAGTACAAGGACTAATGTAGCGTTACTTTAATCATTGTTTATCCATGTTCGTGAATGATTACAATTTTTTCATATATTAACTTAATAATAATATATACTCCATACATCCCATTTTAATAATCCACTTTGGAAAAAAAATATTTTTTAAAATATTTGTCTTGTTTTCTATCTCATGCAAATTTTATAGTTTCAGTATTGACTAAATTAAGTCATGAGACCTTCCTCATAAGTACCATTACATAGAAATTTAAAATGCATAATATTTAATGACTTTTGTATGTGTATACATATGTATACACTTACTTAACTCTATGGAACTAATTCAATGTATAAAACTAAGTTATATTAATAATTATTCTTGTTATCCATTCCTTAATATGTGTGAAATTTGTAAAGTGTACTGTTAAAATGGGATGGAAGGAGTATTATTTTTCCAATCAAATTTTCTAAATTGGTTTTAAGTGTCATAAATATTAGTTTAAGATTATAATCCTTTTAAATGTCCATGAAAGAATTTATACAATAATTTATATGAATAATTTAATCGTTATTATTTAAACAATATGAAAAGAAACAATTCAAGTCGGATAATTGAGTAAATTTACAAGTTATATTTATATATTGTAATTCACAATATTAAAGTAATATAAAACATTTTCAGTTACGTAATCTTTCCAGATCTCTGATAAAAAATATAATTTGATGAATTTTCATATTTTTAAAATATTAAATAATTTTACATCAAATTAAACAATTTTGTGGGATTCAATATTTGATTCACAAAGTTTTGAATAGAAATATAATGTTAATTATATGAAACAATTATAATTTACTTATTTTTTATAAGGGTAATGTCTAAAACCCTTAAATGTATAATTTCCAAATTAAATTAACCGTAGCATTTTTTATAATTATAAAAATTAATTTTCTTCTTCTAACTTCGAAAAAAAGAAATTAGAATGTAAAACCCAATTATTTTATAATCTACCAATATTAGAAAATAACACATCAACATCTACACATATTTTAAAATTTGATAATCATGCATGTATTTCTAGCGAAATGGAATAATAAGAAAAAGTTGGTTGAATACTGCACTCATACTTTTGCCTAATCGTGCGATAATTTGTACCAAATCTTGAGTATGTTTTGAATAGCGAGGACAAGTCCTTAACAACTCACCACAAATCAATTTAAGAACTTTGAACTACGTTATTTAATGACTTGAAATTATAAATGTCTCTAACGCAGTAATTCACGTGAATGTAGAGCGTTAGAAACACCCAATTTCGTTGAGATAGTGTCGACACCGAACCAATAAACAAACACACTAAATTTGAGAGTAAAAAAAATATTTTAGCTCGATAAGGTTTTGACACCTTTATTAAAAATGGTCAAATTTTGAGAATTTTTTAAAAATTAAGTGACATTATGATACTGTTAGATATATTTGTGATGTCATGTTTAATAATGATTTATGTTTAGTTTTCAGATCTTGACTAACTGGACAAATCAGGACTTAACTGGAAATCAGTACTTATACTGAAGTCGGAACTTAAGATAACAGAACTTAAGTTATCAGAACTTAAGATATCAGAAGATATTCATCAGAAGATAATATCAGGACTTAAGAAGACTTTCAGATAAGAAAGACGGCTGATTGAAGGGAAAGAAGATCAAGACTAAAACAAGAAGAGATATACATGGAGAAGAATTCTATGAAGAATAGAAGACTTGGAGGAAAAGATAACTAATTGATATATGTTAGGATACAGAATTATATTCGATATCAATTAGAGATTATCTTGTAACTGTGTGGTATATAAACACAACATAGGGTTTACACTAGAAGTGTTGTTATTATCGAGAATATTATTCATTGTAACCCTAGCAGCTCTTAGTGATATTGTTCATCACTGAGAGAGAACGGTTCCATTGCAATACTGTTTTATTAATAAGATTATTCTTTATTACATACTTGTGTTCTTAATTCGATTTGATTGTAATATACACTGTATTCAACCCCCTTCTATAGTGTGTGTGACCTAACAAGTGGTATCAGAGCTAATCTGTTAACACATATACAATAAAGATCTAAAACAATCATGTCTGAAGAAGAACAAACTCCAACCAAGCCCACCAAAACTGAAGAAACTCCAAAGACTCAAATCAACAGTCGATATGAGACTATTAGGGTTCCCATGCTGAGACCTTCTGAGTATCCCATATGGAAAGTAAGGATGGCTATATTTCTGGAAGCTACAGATCCAGAATACCTTGACAGAATTAATGAAGGACTACATAAGCCAACCAAGCTCTCTGTTGTAGTTGCAGATCATCCAACAAAGACTGCACCAAAGGAGAAAAGTGAGTATACAGCTGAAGATATCTCATCTATTGCCAAGGATGCAAAGGTAAGGCATTTCCTGCATAGTGCCATTGATCATGTCATGTCAAATAGGGTAATTAACTGCAAGACTGCAAAGGTGATATGGGATGTCTTGGAGACAAGATGCCAGGGAACTGATGCAATTAAAAAGAACAAGGATTATACTCACTCAAGAGTATGAGCACTTTGACTCAAAACCTGATGAGTCATTAATTGGTTTATATGACAGATTTGTCAAACTCTTGAATGATCTGTCACTGGTGGATAAGGAATATGATCTTGAAGATTCTAATCTTAAATTCCTTTTAGCTCTTCCTGAAAGTTGGGATTTGAAGGCAACTACTATAAGAGACAACTATGCTCTTGATGAAACTACTCTTGATGAAATTTATGGTATGCTCAAAACTCATGAACTTGAGATGGATCAAAGAAGCAAAAGGCATGGGAGAAAGTCAAGAACAGTTGCTCTTAAGGCTGAGAAGGAATCCCCCAAAGTGCCTGCCTCAAAGAAAGGCAAAGGAAAGGCTTTCATCATAAACTCTGATTCAAATTCATCAAGTTCTGATAATGATGATGAGTATTCGAAAACTGAAAGTCTATATGAGATGGATGTTGATGAAGAGATAATGAAATTGTGTGCTCTTATGGTGAAGGGTATCACAAAGATAGCCTACAGGAAATTCAGAAAGGGAAAGAAGGTTTCCAAAAAAAGTGGAAGTTCTGATAAGAAGAGTTTCAGAAAATCTAAAGGAAAATGAGGAAAGTCTGACAGAGGAGATTACTCAAATGTTAAATGCTATAATTGTGGTGACAAAGGCCACATATCTCCTGATTGCAAGAAAGGAAAAGGTGATAAAGGCAAGGCACTTGTCACAAAGAAGAAAAGCTGGACATACACTTCGGATTCTGAAGATGAGGTGAACTATGCCTTGATGGCAAATGCTGATAGCAGTTCTGAAGCTGCTGAGTTAAAGGTACCTCAAACAACTTATGCTTTTCATACTGATGATATTACTGAGTTGAGATCTTATCTTAAAACCATATTCATTAGCTATAGAGATCAGACTTTAACATGTGATAGGTTAACTTCTGAAAATCTGGGTTTTAAGAAAAGGAATGACTATTTAGAAAAGGAGTTAGTTATGTTCCATCAAACTCAGAAAAAAAAAAGATGATGCTTTTTATGTTAGAGATGAAGTGCTAAAATTGAATCAATCTCTAAAAACTTAGTTAGAAAAGGAAAGAAAGATTATCATGACTTGGACTAACTCTGGAAGAACTACTCAGAATTTGCTAAGTAGTGAAAACTGGAAAGAGGGCTTAGGTTATGGAGATGATAAAAGTGAAACAGGAACTGAACAAATTAAGCCAATTACTGTTAAACAGACTACTAAGCTAAAGGTAAATATTGTTAAGTTTGTAGCTAAAGCTGTAAAGTCTGATTCTTAAAAGATGAAAGATAATTATACAAAAGTTAAGGCAGAGTCAACTTCTGACAAATTAAAACAGGATAAACCAGCTGAAGTTAACATATGCTAAATGACAAAGAAGCAGCTTAAGTATAAGCTGAAAGAGATTAAGAATGTAAACAAGGTAAAGCCGCCTAGGAAAAATAGGAATGGAAAGGAAGGTGTGAATAAAAGCAATAATTATAAGTCTGTTCCTAATGCTCCTAGAAAGAAATGCAATAACTGTGGAAACACTAACCATATTGCTTTTTTTGCAGGAAGAATAAGGATATAAACTCTTTACAGTTAAGAGTCAGACTGTTAGGTTTAAACCACAAAATCCTTGTTTTCATTGTGGTAGTTTATGGCATTCCATTTATACTTGTAAGGAATATCATAGTTTGTACTATGATTATTATCAAATAAAACCTTCTTTAAAGAAAGTAAGCATTATTCCTTCTAGTGTAAGTTCTGATGCAAAGTCTGATACTGTAAAATCTGATATGAAAAATGTTAGCATAAACTCTGATGTTAAATCTGCTGCAAATGCTAACAAACTTAATAAGGCCAAAGGATCCAAGCAAGTCTGGGTCCTTAAAACTAATCATTAGTGGTTTTTGTGATTGCAGGGCAACATGAAAAATATCCTAGTTCTGGACAGTGAATGTTTAGGACATATGACTGGAAATAAAGCCCTGCTATCAGACTTTATGGAGAAAGCTGGCCCATGAGTTTCTTATGGAGATGGCAATATGGAAAAAACTCTGGGATATGGCAATATCAATCTTGGGAATGTTATCATTGAAAAAGTAGCTCTAGTCTCAGGACTTAAACACAATCTGCTGAGTGTTAGTCAAATATGTGACATAGGTTATCATGTGGATTTCTTTGAAGAACACTGTGAAGTTGTAAGCAAATCTACAGACAAAGTTATTCTGAAGGGATACGGGCATGGTAACATTTATGAAGCCAAGCTTTCAACAAGTTCTGATGGTTCTACAATCTGTCTGTTAAGCAGATCATCAATTGAAGAAAGTTGGGATTGGCACAAGAAACTCTCTCATTTAAATTTTAACAATATAAATGAACTATTCAAGAAAGATCTTGTGAGAGGACTATCAAAATCAGTATTTGCTCCTGATGGCCTTTGTGATTCATGTCAAAAGGCAAAATAAAGAAAATCTTCATTCAAGAGCAAGACTGAATCTTCAATTCTTGAGCCTTATCACCTACTACATGTTGATCTATTTGGTCCAGTGAATGTCATGTCAATTGCAAAGAAGAAATATGCTATGGTCATAGTAGATGAATTTACCAGATACACATGGTTGTATTTCTTGCACACAAAAAGTGAAACTGCCTCTATCTTGATTGATCATGTCAAACAACTAGATAAATTGGTCAAAGACTCTGTGAAAATCATAAGAAGTGATAATGGCACTGAGTTCAAGAATATGATAACGGAAGAGTTCTGCAAAGACCATGGAATAAAGCAGGAATTCTCTGCTCCGGGAACTCCACAGCAAAATGAGGTTGTTGAAAGAAAGAATAGAACCCTTATTGAAGTTGCAAGAACTATGCTTGATGAAGCAAAGTTACCAACATACTTTTGGGCTGAAGCTGTGCAGACTGCTTGTTTTACTCAGAATGCAACACTTATCAACAAGCATGGAAAGACACCATATGAGATGGTGAAGAAAAAAAAGCCAAAACTGAAGTACTTTCATGTATTTGGATTCAAGTGTTTTGTTCTTAAGACTCATCCTGAACAGCTATCCAAATTTGATCTAAAAGCTGATGAAGGAATTTTTGTTGGATATCCACTTTCCACAAAAGCCTTTAGAGTCTACAATTTAAGAACAAGGGTTGTCATGGAATCTATCAATGTCTCTTTTGATGATAAGAAGATTACTGGACTTGAAGATTTCAATGATCATGATCAGCTGAGATTTGAGAATGAAGTTTAAAATTATGATTCTGTAAATTCTGATAGTCTATATCCTGATATTACAAACTCTGATGGGTTAAATATGTTATTGAAACTGTGGTGACTACTCCAAAGGAAAATGCACCTGTGCAGGGGGAGCATATTAAAGATCCAACCACATCTCAAGAAGCATCAGAACCTAGAATAGGCTCTTCAAGTTCTGATTCATCAAGTTCTGATGGCCCAAGTTTTGATAATTCTGGAAACTCAAATTCTGAAGGATCCAACTCAGAGAGCATAATTTCAGGGGGAGTATTAGAAAATGTTGATGGAGACAACATGGATCATGGGGGAGCATCCAGTTCTAGAGATCACCTTCCATCTGCAAGAAAGTGGACTAAAGCACATACATATCTGACTTGATAATTGGAAATCCTGAAGCAGGTGTTAGAACTAGAACAACAACATCAAATGAATGTCTCTATCATTCTTTTCTTTCTTGGACTGAACCAAAGAAAGTGGAAGAAGCTCTTCAAGATGCTGATTTGGTGCAAGCAATGCAGGAAGAGTTAAATGAATTTGAAAGAAATAAAGTCTGGACCCTAGTGCCAAGACCAAAGAATAGATCTGTTGTTGGTACAAAGTGGGTGTTCAGAAATAAAACTGATAGTGATGGCATAATTACAAGAAATAAGGCAAGGCTGGTTGCAAAAGGATATTCTCAACATGAGGGAATTGATTATGATGAAACATTTGCACAAGTTGCTAGATTGGAAGCCATAAGGATATTTATGGCTTATGTTGCTTACAAAAAGTTTAAAGTCTTTCAAATGGATGTAAAAAGTGCTTTTCTTAATGGAGAATTGGAAGAAGAAGTATATGTTGAACAACCTCTAGGTTTTGTAGATTCAAAATTTCCTAATCATGTCTACAGACTTGATAAATCACTTTATGGCCTTAAGCAAGCTCCAAGAGCATGGTATTAGACATTAACTCAGTTTCTTCTAGAAAGTGGATTTAACAGAGGGACTATTGATAAAACCTTATTCTATCTCAACCATGGAAAAGACTTACTTTTGGTGCAGATATATGTTGATGATATCATTTTTGGTTCTACAAATGACAGACTTTGTATAAGGTTTGCCAAGCTAATGCAGTCAATATATCAAATGAGTATGATGGGAGAACTTAGCTATTTTCTGGGTCTTCAAGTCAAGCAGAATGAAGAAGGAACTTTTATTTGTCAATCTAAGTACACCAGAAATTTGTTGAAGAAATTTGGAATGCAAGACTGTTTCAGTGCATCCACTCCTATTGCCCCTGCAATAAAATTGGATAAGGATACTGGTACATCAGTAGATATTACTAATTACAAAGGTATAATTGGCTCTCTACTCTATCTAACTACAAGTAGACCTAATATTATGTATACTACCTGTCTTTGTGCAAGATTTCAAGCAGATCCAAGAGAACCTCACTTAACAGTTGTGAAAAGAATTTTCAAGTACCTTAAGGGTATAGCTGATCTAGGATTATGGTATCCTAGGGAATCAGACTTTAAGCTAATAGGTTACTCAGATGCAGATTTTGCAGGGTGCAAAATTGACAGGAAAAGCACAAGTGGAAGCTGCCAATTTCTTGGAGGCAGATTAGTTTCTTGGTTTAGCAAGAAACAAAAGTCAATTTCCACATCAACTGCAGAGGCAGAGTACATTGCTGCAGGAAGCTGTTGTGCACAAATTCTTTGGATGAAGAATCAGTTACTGGATTATGGGTTAACATATTCTAAAATACCCATTTACTGTGATAATCAAAGTGCTATTGCTATGACAGGTAATCCAGTTCAACACTCAATGACAAGGCACATCAGTATTAGGTACCACTTCATAAAGGAGCATGTAATGGAAGGTAAAGTGGAATTGCATTTTGTTCCAACAGATCAACAACTAGCAGATATCTTCACAGAACCACTATGTGAAGCTACTTTTACAAGATTGGTAAATGAACTTGGAATGGTTTCAGGTTCTTTCTCTAAATATGTTTACTTTATGTTCTGATACATCAGACCTTATGCTCAGTATTTATAGATATTACTCTCTTTATGTAATCTGTGCTTAAATTGAAATTTACCTAAGTGCTGATTATTGTCTGATATGAATTTCTAAACTCTGATAGTGATATGAATGTTTTTGTGACTATTCAATCCAATGAGGATAACTGTGCTAGATGCTGACCTAGTAGTCTCTAATATACTAAAGATCCCATATTTGAAGTAATTATTTATGTGGAAATCTTTTAACACAAGCAAATTCTGATATTGAGATTGATTAGGTTTACTTTGTATCTTATTACTAAGTCAAAAACTAGAATAGTGCTTCTTATCTGTTAAGTTTTGATGTTAGTAAATCTTATGGATGTACTAAGTGATGATAAGCCTCACTTATCAAAAGAAAAAGTAAAGACAAGAAATAAATATCAGGTACTCCTTTGAGATCTAGAGAAAAATATATGTGGAAGGGAAGACCCAAGTGCATTGCTGGTATTAAGTAATATGCATTAGAAAAGCAAAATAAAGTTTTCATGGTGGCTTTTCACATTCTCTGATTACTGGAGAAATACTCTGATAATAGTATAAATTCTGATAAGCAGTTGTGACTCACTTACACTGAGGAGCTCCTGTGAAAAAGAATACCAAAAGATGCATAAAATGAGCACAAAATAGTTGAGGTGGACTCATGCATGAACTCATTCTATAGTAGACTTCAGACTAATGACAGATTTTCAGCAAAGTTCTTAGTTATGCCTTATTTATAAGATGTATTGAAGTGAATCATACTTTACTCTTTGTCTGATATTTAGATTAAAGCACACACTTACACTCCATATGAATGATGAAAATTACTGTGGTGATCAATATTGTTTTAGATGAACAGTTTAAGTGTCAGTTGCATAAATTATGAGGACAAGTTCTGATGGAAATTCTGATGATTAAGTTCTGTGGAAACCATATCAGTATTTGTGTGAAGAATTACAGAAACAAACATTCACTTTTTGAGTATAGAAGCCATATTCTGATGACCTTTAAATTCTGATAATAGTCAAGTTCTGATGCTTACGTGGCAGTATTTATTTACTTGATTTATTTTTGGGTCAATACTTGAACGATTATATTTTATCAAACTATTGGTTTAAGTGAGATAAAGATAATCATAATTACTTGTTTAGTGGGAACAGTTTTTTTTGAAAAACTGCATGTGCATAGTAATCATTACTTACTTCCCATGCCCATTAACTATTGTCTTAACTACTGAATGGCTGACAGGTGTAAAGACTGTTCCAATTTGTCTTAACTGCTATCAAGTGGCGTGTATAAGTAAAAGAGAGAAAAGATTTTAAATCTTTTATCTACTTTTGTATTCAATACTCTCTTTCTTTTCTCTTATTCTCTCTATATTCACTGGCGGTTTTTACACAGGCATTTTACCAAACACCTTTCAGGCATTCTTATTTCTCACTTCTTTTTCAATGGAACCCAAAGATCTAATCTTTAATGGAGCAAAGTTCGTCCCCAACAATTACACTGCCATTCTAACCAAGAGTGACGCTCCGTCGGAACTTCATTTTGTTCATGACTTCTTGGCTCACGGTGAAATAGGGTTCGCTTTGACGCATCCATCCACTTTATCTGTAACTCAAGTTCTGACGTTCTGGCGAACGGGACTTTATGATGATGGTGGTAAGGATGGAACTCCAAACATCGTTTTTACAGCAAAGGAAGTGGAGTACGTTGTTACTCCAACAATAGTCAGGAAAGCTCTACATCTACCTGAGAACTACCAGTTCAGTTCTGCTGTTGAGGAGCCATTACTACAACAATTGATGGCTAATTTAGGGTATGAGGAGAGTTTGGCAAAGTTGGGCCAACTTAAACGCTCACATATTCAAAGAGAATGGAGCTTTTTCTTCAATTGCATCACCAAGGTGTTCGCAAACAAATGCTCAAATTTTGACGCCATTCCGATTCTGACTCAACAAATTGGGTATGCTCTCATAAACCAGTCTCACTTTGATTATGCCAAGACTGTGTTATATTTTATAGGAGATAGAATGAAAGAGGACAGGAATGTAGTTTACTTTGCTAGGTTCTGTCAGTTAATTTACAGTTACTGTACATCAGATGAACCACAACTAGCAAGTGAACACATAGAACCTTTCAGGTTAGCAAAAAGGGCTTTTACTGACCTTTTAACTACTAATAACAAAAACAAAGTTCCGTGGCCCCTTAGAATTCCTTTAGCAGTAAAGCAAGCCCTTGTAAATGATGATGCTGATACTTACTCTATATTATATCTTGATGTTCCATAACAACAACAACCACAACAGCCATCAGAACCTACTACTGCCACTCAACAAACACACACATCAGAACATGCCAACCATCCATCAGCACATAATCAAGTGAAGCCTTCTTCTTCTAGAGCAAAAAGGACTAAGACAATACCTCAGGCACATCAGAAAAGAAGAAAGATGGTTTTAAGAAATGAGTCTGATGATGAGGTACAGGTTCAACCATCAGAACCTGTTGCTGAAGTAGCTAAGAAGGTCTCTTCTCAGACAGCTCAAGAAACTGGGAGTTCTAGGCCCCTAAAAAGGCTTAGAAAGCTAAACTCTGATGATCAAGCTCCCACAGTCTCTCCACCAGCTAAGAGACTTAAAAAGCAAAGAGCAAGGAGGACTGTAGAAGAATCAATTTTCGAGGAAGGAATGGAAGCAGTAGCTGTGGAAGGGGGCCAGGAATCTCTGATCCCACAAGAACCTACTGTAGTTGAATCTCTTCCAAGTGCTGATCCAGAACTTCATGAAGCTCACAAATCTCCAATTCAAGAGCCAGAGACTACTCCAATGCCTACACCTCCTGTGTCTCCAATAAATTCTCCAGTACATGCTGAAAACCCAGGCACACGTGCTGAAATTAATGTCAACAACTTGGATGTGCCTTTGGTCTTGTATCTGGAACCTCCATCCACTTCACATCTTTCTCAGCACACTCCACCAACTGAAAGAGATGTGTCCTAAGTCCAATCATGTATGATGATTTAGGAATAACTTTTATGTAATATGTTTTGATTTCATTGATATTAATAAAAGACTTGTTTTGGTTTTATTGCGGGCTTTATCTATTTAAGTGTTTAAATAAGATATACCATATTTTAGAGTAAAGCTTTATATGGATTATGATGAGATCATAATAATGAGATCTAAAAGATAATAACTCTAAACTTAAATATTTCCTGGTCGTAGGATTACTAACTGGTAATTATTAATCCGCAAAGATCGGTACATACTATGCTTGCTTCATTATGAAGGATGTCTATTCTCATAGACATTTGTGTGGTGACACTATAACTAGTATGTAGGTGCTTATTATAGAATAAGTTCACTGAACATGACTCACATAGCTGAACAACTGATGGAGTTCAGTCACGTGTCAGCAGTTGTTCACATAGTGATAGTTGTACAAGTATCCTTAGACTTGAGGTCATCATAGTCATCTTGTGTACACTGAACTATGCTTTGGTTTAGTTCTTAGTCTCCAGGGACAATTATAAGGGCTCTAATGGGTATATGAATTTGTACACGAAGATAGTGTATGATCAATAAAGGATCTACCCCTTCCAGTGAAGGAAGAGAATGTTCAATGTTGATCCACTTATGCTAGTTCGGGAATCTCTGGCCAGAGTGAATGAAATTAGAAAGGAGTTTCTAATTTACATTAAATAGAACTAAGCATAGTGAATGGGAAAGCAAATGATTAAATAAGATAGGCTTGACACAAGTTCCATGCCTTGTATTTAATCGTGACATTGCAGGGTAGAAGGAATTGATTGTACGGTAACTACTCACTGAATAGGTTCTTGGTATTCTAAGCAGTGAATTCGTATTATCCAGATAGTCGCGATATGCTGAGAAGTATCCCTCACGATGTAGAATAAATATGATTAATTTATTAATTAATCATATTTAATGAATTAGAGAATTTATATAAATAATGATAAAATAGTTTTATTATTATTTATTTCTACTACCGGCTTAATATTGAACCTACAGGGTCACACCATAAAAGAGAATGATTTAATGGTGGAGGAATTAATTAATAATGGCTGGTAATTATTTATTTGTGAAATAAATAATTAATTAGCAGATTAATAATTGATTAAATGAGATTTAATTAATTCTTAATATTATTAATTAAGAATTTAATTTTGGAAATTAAATCAAGTAAGAGAATTATTTTTCTTAAGTGTTTAAAAAAGGGATTAATGATTAAAAGGTGTTTTAATTATTAGTTAATTGGTTAATAAGAATAATCAATTAAAGGGTTAATAATAATTATATTTTATGGAAAATTTTCAGCTGAAAATTTTGCCTATAAATATACTATTATAAACCCTATTTGCCTCAACCCAAATAATTAACCATAATTCTAAAGTAGAACAAGAGGGAGGCAACTAATTCTCTCAACCTCTTCCTCCTCCATCACATTGTACTCTTGGTGGATACCGGTGGAGTGCTTCACACTTGAGGAGCAACTGTTAGGGATTTCCGTTCATCGTTCTTGGATCGCTATTAAAGACCTCCATCTTTCCATTAACGTAAAGCTTCTTAAGGTAAACATACTGAACTACGAATTAAATATTATTTTTTGCATGGATCATGCGGAGGGTTTGGGTTTTTTTTTAAGATTTAAATTTACGTTTTCGTTGCGTTTATGTGCTAAAAACCCTTCAATGGCATCAGAGCTATTTGCGAAAAGTTTTTAATTCGTTTATGTGTTTAACTGTTTTCGATATATAAACATGTACGTGATTCGCCATGATTTGATGTTGATATAATATGTTTATATATGTATGGTTTTGAATATATGATATTCATGTGAGTTGTATAATCATAAGATGATTATGTAATCTGTATATATACTGATATATACATGATTTATGTTTGTTATAATTATGAGAATCATATTAGATACGGATTCTGAATTGGCTGCTGCAGATTTGCTGAAATCTGGGTCTGGTGTCCGATTTACGCAAACGAATACCCTATTCCATAGGTAAACGAGCGTCTGAACAAAACCGATAGCTAAAGCTATCAACGACTCATCTGTAAGGTGTTTGACGTCGTTTACTGCCCGTAAACAGTGATTCTTGTTTTTCTGATTTGATTCTGATTTTTCTGATTTTTGTCATATTTTTTTTTGATTAGATGATGGATAATATGATATGTTAAGATCAGATTATGTGTTTTAACATGCTTTTATGTGTTGTATGAGCATGGTGGATGGTTATGGCCTTTCAACCTTAGTGTAATGGTTTTGGTTTTGGTTTTAAATACGACTTGCATGTCGTCAATCTTTGTAATTATAAATCTCGAATGTAACTCGACTTATTCTTATAAGTTCATTAGATTAGTTTTACTTTCAATCTATGTAATGTAATTGAAGACTCAAGAAGGCTATCCAATGGAGGTGATACAAAGAAGAAGACGAGGGATACAAGAAGTTTAAACAAAGAAGAAGACTTATGTAATAAGTAGTTGTATTTATTTCCATCACCATATTAGATTGACCTTGATCTTCATCATGAGCTTGATAAAGATCACATAGGATGGGGCCATAACCAAACACATTTACTTTATTGCACTTTACATTTACTTGTTTATTTAATTTATATATGAGATATATGCCTATGTTTACCATGCGATGATAGATTTAGGTGAACTTAAATCAATATAAGGCGTGCTCTAGAAAATCTAGAATAGGAATCGTTTCTTGCCTTAATAATAAATATTATGAATACGATCATGAGATTCTTTTGTATACGATCATGAGATTCTTTGTTTGAATCCTTTTGCCACAAGCCTGGCTTTATAGGTCTCCACCTGGTCGTCTGCTATAATCTATCTTTTGTATACCGTATACATAGATTCCATTTCGGATTTCATGGCACTATGCCATTTCTCTGAGTCAACACTACTCATAGCCTCATTATAGGTCACAGGGTTGTCATCATCAATGATTGACAACTCATTGTCATTCTCAATGACAAGGCCATAATACCTCTCAGGTTGGCGAGACACTCTTCCTGTCCTACGAATGGGCTGTTCCACAGAAGGTTGTTCAGTCTGAACAGGTGTTTCCACTTGATCCGTAGTAGTTTGTGCTTCTTGAACTTCATCAAGTTCAATTTCGCTCTCACTGTTTCCTTCAAGGATAAACTCCTTTTCCAAGAAGGTAGCATGTCTGGAGACAAACACTCGATGATCGGTGTAAAAGTAATACCCTAAAGTCTCTTTAGGATATCCCACAAAATTACATTTTACGGATCGAGATTCCAGCTTATCTGGGTCAACTTTCTTGACATAAGCTGGACATCCCCAAATCTTAACATGTTTAAGACTCGGTTTCCTTTCTTTCCATATCTCATATGGTGTTTTAGGAACAGATTTCGAAGGCACCTTATTCAGTAAATATGCTGAGGTTTCCAATGCATAACCCCATAGGAATACTGGAAGATTCGCATAGCTCATCATGGACCGAACCATGTCTAACAAAGTTTGATTTCTCCTTTCAGATACCCCATTTAACTGTGGAGTATATGAAGGAGTCCACTGGGAGACTATACCATTTTCTTTGAGATAATCTAGAAACTCTCCATTCAAGTATTCACCACCTCGATCTGATCAAAGAGTTATAATACTGTGTTTGGTTTGTTTCTCCACTTCATGTTTATATTATTTGAACTTTTCAAAGGCTTTAGACTTGTGTTTCATCAAATACACATATCCGAATCTAGATCTATCATTTATGAAAGTAATGAAGTACGAAAATCCACCCATGGCTTGCGTAGACATTGGTCCACATACATCTGTGTGTACCAATCCTAGCAAATCTGCAGCCCTCTCTCTATGTCCACTAAATCGAGATTTGGTCATTTTACCCAATAGACAAGACTCGCATGTAGGATATGATTCAAAATAAAGGGGTTAAGTAACCCTTCCTTATGCAATGTCCGCAGTCTATTTTCACTAATATGACCTAGCCTACAGTGCCATAAATAGGTCAGATTTTCATCATCTCATTTTTTTATTAGTTTGTTCAATCTGAAGTAAATCATGCTCTACGTCACATACATACAGACCATTATTTATAATACCACGTCCATAAAGAACATTATCTCTAAGGATAGAACATTCATTATTCTTAATAATAAATGAAAAACCATCCAAATCCAATATAGGGATAGAAACAATATTCCTCATAATAGAGGGAACGTAATAACAATTATTCAGAATAATAGTCTTGCCCGTAGGCATATGTAAACTAAATGATCCTACAAATATGGCCGCAACCCTTGCTCCATTGCCTATACGTAGAATCACCTCATCTTTTCAAGAGTCCTACTTCCCTTTAGTCCTTGCAACGAATTGCAAATATGAGAACCACAGGCGGTATCTAATACCCAAGTAGAAATTTGACCTAGTGACATATTAACTTCGATCATGAACATGCCTGAATCAGAAGCGGTAGTCTTACTACCCTTCTTCTTCTTCAATTCTGCAAGGTAAACCTTGCAGTTCCTCTTTCAGTGCCCCAACTTGTTACAGTGAAAACAAACAGCTAAATTAGGACCAATCAACTTGTGAGCATCTAGTATGCTTCGGAGTGATAGTGCAGAGGACATGACGAATATAGTAAATCTGTAAATGATAAACACATAACAACACTTAACAAATATTCAATTTCATTTCAAAACACTATATGAATCGGGTCTTTATTCATAATTGTCTCCCACTAGTTTATCTAATTTATTCAACCCCCTAAGTGAAAATTAAGCATTCATAATGCTAGTGGGAATAGGGATCCTACATTCCATCACACAACCTCGGATGTGGCACGAAACGTCATGTGATGGTCAATAGGCTGACAACTCTTGTCAATTACATCTTATGTTATTCCCTAATATAACTTTAGCCTCTTGAATAATTGAGTCACGGCTGTGGCACGACAAACTCAATATTCTAAGTCAAGTCTAACCCAACATTTTGTACAATTGAATCAGTCTCCAACGGCCCACGGATGTGGCACGTACCGACCTTTAGATTCTAATTCAATGTACACATCTCTATGTAATAGACAAGTATTTCTTCTTTCGAAATCAAAGCCCTCGGCTGTAGCACGAAACGACAATAATTCAAAAATAAGAACTACTTTTTACCATGTTGGAAGGCTTTGACCGACACAAGCCTGTTGTGTCATTGGCCAATTACTACTTGATATTATTTAATTTTAGAGGAATTATATTACGTTACAATCATAATCATATTATAAAGAGATTCTTCCTTTTAAATTAAATATTTCAAATCAATAATCGATAATCAGATGATTCCCAGATCGGGTGGAGCATTGTCAAGAGGCGTCACTTAATAACCCTTTCTTACAGATATAAATCTGTTGTTGACAGAATCATCCTTTCTCTCAATATTGAAAATTCATATTCAATTACGTGTTTCATAAACACAAGAATCTCATGATCGTATTCATAATATTTATTATTAAGGCAAGAAACGATTCCTATTCTAGATTTTCTAGAGCACGCCTTATATTGATTTAAGTTCACCTAAATCTATCATCGCATGGTAAACATAGGCATATATCTCATATATAAATTAAATAAACAAGTAAATGTAAAGTGCAATAAAGTAAATGTGTTTGGTTATGGCCCCATCCTATGTGATCTTTATCAAGCTCATGATAAAGATCATGGTCAATCTAATATGGTGATGGAAATAAATACAACTACTTATTACATAAGTCTTCTTCTTTGTTTAGACTTCTTGTATGCCTCGTCTTCTTCTTTGTATCACCTCCACTGGATAGCCTTCTTGAGTCTTCAATTATATTACATGATTGAAAGTAAAACTAATCTAATGAACTTACAAGAATAACTCGAGTTACATTCGAGATTTATGATTACAAAGATTGTCGACATGCAAGTCATATTTAAAACCAAAACCAAAACCATTACACTAAGGTCAAAAAGGCCATAACCATCCACCATGCTCATACAACACATAAAAGCATGTTAAAACACATAATCTGATCTTAACATATCATACTATCCATGATCTAATCATAAAAAGAAAATATGACAAAAATCAGAAAAATCAGAATCAAATCAGACAAACAAGAATCACTGTTTACGGGCAGTAAACGACGTCAAACGCCTTACAGACGAGTAGTTGATAGCTTTAGCTATCTGTTTTGTTCAGACGCTCGTTTACCTATGGAATAGGGTATTCGTTTGCGTAAATCGGACACCAGACCCAGATTTCAGCAAATCTGCAGCCGCCAATTCAGAATCCGTATCTAATATGATTCTCATAATGAGAACAAACATAAATCATGTATATATCAGTATATATATAGATTACATAATCATCTAATGATTATACAACTCACATGAATATCATATATTCAAAACCATACATATATAAGCATATTATATCAACATCAAATCATGGCGAATCACGTACATGCTCATATATCGAAAACAGTTAAACACATAAACGAATTAAAAACTTTTCACAAGTAGCTCTGATGCCATTGAAGGGTTTTTAGCACATAAACGCAGCGAAAACGTAAATTTAAATCTTAAAAAAACCAATTGAGGATCCATGCGAAAAATAATATTTAATTCGTAGTTCAGTGTGTTTACCTTAAGAAGCTTTACGTTAATGGAAAGATGGAGGTCTTTAATAGCAATCCAAGAATGATGAACGGAGATCCTTAGCAGCTGCTCCTCAAGTGTGAAGCACTCCACCGGTATCCACCAAGAAAACGATGTAATGAAGGAGGAGGAGATGGAGAGAATTAGAGTTTTGTAAATCGTTTTGGTTTTTGGCAAAAATAAGGTCTATAATAGTATATTTATAGGCAAAATTTTCAGCTGAAAATTTTCCCATAAAATATTATTATTATTAACCCTTTATTATTCTCATTAATAATTAAAACACCTTTTAATTATTAATCCTTTTCTAAACACTTTAGAAATAATTCTCTCTCTTGATTTAATTTCCAAAAATTAAATTCTTAATTAATAATATCAAGAACCTTTTCTTAATTAATTTATAATCAGTTAAATCTCATTTAATCATTTATTAAATTTTCCAATTAATTATTTATTTCATAAATAAATAATTATCAGCCATTATTAATTAATTCCTCCACTATTAAATCATTCTCTTTTATGGTGTGACCCTGTAGGTTCAATATTAAGCCGGTAGTAGAAATAAATAATAATAAAACTATTTTATCATTATTTATATAAATTCTCTAATTCATTAAATATGATTAATTAATTAATCATATTTATTCTACATCGTGATGGATACTTCTCATCATATCGCGACTATCCGGATAATACGAATTCACTGCTTAGAATACCAAGAACCTATTCAGTGAGTAGTTACCATACAATTAATTCCTTCTACCCTGCAATGTCATGATTAAATACAAGACATGAAACTTTTGTCAAGCCTATCATATTTAATCACTTACTTTCTCATTCACTATGCTTAGTTTCTATTTAATGTAAATTAGAAACTCCTTTCTAATTTCATTCACTCTGGCCAGAGATTCCTGAACTAACATAAGTGGATCAGCATTGAACATTCTCTTCCTATACTGGAAGGGGTAGATCCTTTATTGATCATACACTATCTTCGTGTACGAATTCCTATACCCAGTAGAGCCCTTATAATTGTCCCTTGAGACAAAGAACTAAACCAAAACATAGTTTAATGTACACAAGATGACCATGATGACCTCAAGTCTAAGGATACTTATACAACTATCACTATGTGAACAACTGCTGACACGTGAGTGAACTTCATCAGTTGTTCAGCTGTGTGAGTCATGTTCCGTGAACTTATTCTATAATAAGCACCTACATACTAGCTATAGTGTCACCACACAAATGTCTATGAGAACAGACATCCTTCATAATGAAGCAAGCATAGTATGTACCGATCTTTGGGGATTATTAATTACCAGTTAGTAATCCTACGACCAGGAACTATTTAAGTTTAGAGTTATCATCTTTTAGGTCTCATTATTATGATCTCATCATAATCCATAAAAAGCTTTACTCTAAACTATGGTATATCTTATTTAAACACTTAAATAGATAAAGCCCGTAATAAAACCAAAACAAGTCTTTTATTAATATCAATGAAATCAAAACAGATTACTTAAAAGTTATTCCTAAATCATCATACATGATTGGAGTTAGGACACATCTCTTTCACAAGTATGGACTCTGGTTGAAGCGCCTAAAGGTGTTAAGTCTATTGGGTGCAAGTGGGTATACAAAAGAGAGATTGGAGCAGATGGGCAGGTGGAGACCTATAAGGCCAGACTCGTGGCAAAAGGATTAAGACAAAGGCAAGGGATTGACTTTGATGAAACTTTTTTGCCTGTAGCCCTGTTAAAATCAATTCGGATTTTGCTTGCGATTGCTGCTTACTACGACTATAAGATCTGGCAAATGGGCGTGAAAATGGCCTTCCTCAATGGGAAACTTGAAGAGGAAGTGTATATGACACAGCCAGAGGGTTTTCTTTCCAAGGGAAATGAACACCTAGTGTGTAAGCTGCTGCAAACCATATATGGTTTAAAGCAAGCTTCTCGTAGATGGAACATCCGTTTTGATGAGACAATCAAAGAGTTTGGTTTTATCAAAAATGTAGATGAACCATGTGTCTACAAAAAGGTTAGTGGAAGCGCGGTAACATTTCTTATATTGTATTGAAAGAGGAGACGTCAAGAGAATTGACACACATAACAACGTAGCAGACCCACTCACAAAGCCACTTTCTCAAAGTCACATTGATCGTCATAAAGACAAGATGGGTATTAGATACCAGAGTGATTGGCTTTAGTACAAGTGGGCGATTGAAATAGATGTGTCCTAAGTCCAATCATGTATGATGATTTAGGAATAACTTTTATGTAATCTGTTTTGATTTCATTGATATTAATAAAAGACTTATTTTGGTTTTATTGCGGGCTTTATCTATTTAAGTGTTTAAATAAGATATACCATAGTTTAGAGTAAAGCTTTTTATGGATTATGATGAGATCATAATAATGAGACCTAAAAGATGATAACTCTAAACTTAAATATTTCCTGGTCGTAGGATTACTAACTGGTAATTAGTAATCCGCAAAGATCAGTACATACTATGCTTGCTTCATTATGAAGGATGTCTGTTCTCATAGACATTTATGTGGTGACACTATAGCTAGTATGTAGGTGCTTATTATAGAATAAGTTCACTGAACATGACTCACATAGCTGAACAACTGATGGAGTTCACTCACGTGTCAGCAGTTGTTCATATAGTGATAGTTGTACAAGTATCCTTAGACTTGAGGTCATCATAGTCATCTTGTGTACACTGAAATATGCTTTGGTTTAGTTCTTAGTCTCCAGGGACAATTATAAGGGCTCTACTGGGTATAAGAATTTGTACATGAAGATAGTGTATGATCAATAAAGGTTCTACCCCTTCCAGTGAAAGAAGAGAATGTATAATGTTGATCCACTTATGCTAGTTCAGGAATCTCTGGCCAGAGTGAATGAAATTAGAAAGGAGTTTCTAATTTACATTAAATAGAACTAAGCATAGTGAATGGGAAAGCAAATGATTAAATAAGATAGGCTTGACACAAGTTCCATGCCTTGTATTTAATCGTGACATTGCAGGGTAGAAGGAATTGATTGTACGGTAACTACTCACTGAATAGGTTCTTGGTATTCTAAGCAGTGAATTCGTATTATCCGGATAATCGTGATATGCTGAGAAGTATCCCTCACGATATAGAATAAATATGATTAATTAATTAATCATATTTAATGAATTAGAGAATTTATATAAATAATGATAAAATAGTTTTATTATTATTTATTTCTACTACCGGCTTAATATTGAACCTACAGGGTCACATCATAAAGAGAATGATTTAATGGTGGAGGAATTAATTAATAATGGCTGGTAATTATTTATTTGTGAAATAAATAATTAATTAGCAGATTTAATAATTGATTAAATGAGATTTAATTAATTCTTATTTTTATTAATTAAGAATATAATTTTGGAAATTAAATCAAGTAAGAGAATTATTTTTCTAAAGTGTTTAGAAAAGGGATTAATGATTAAAAGGTGTTTTAATTATTAGTTAATTGGTTAATAAGAATAATCAATTAAAGGGTTAATAATAATAATATTTTATGGAAAATTTTCAGCTGAAAATTTTGCCTATAAATATACTATTATAAACCCTATTTGCCTCAACCCAAATAATTAACCCTAATTCTAAAGTAGAACAAGAGGGAGGCAACTAATTCTCTCAACCTCTTCCTCCTCCATCACATTGTACTCTTGGTGGATATCGGTGGAGTGCTTCACACTTGAGGAGCAGTGTTAGGGCGAAAACACGCGCTAATATTCACGCAAGTATACGCGTTCGCAAGTAGTATAAGATATAAATCAGATTCGTTCCCACAGAGACTGGTTTAGGTTAAGTTCAATTTATGTACCTATGCAACAATGTATGGTTATCGCTCAATGCTAAGACAAATAACAAATTGGGTTTTTATTAAACTAAGAGATTATACTAAATAACATTAACTAAGAGAATTGAAGTTGAATTACTATATATGACAAACATGGGATCCTAACTTCATTAAATACTTCATTCAATAGCCTTATTGTTCTTAACCTTGACATGTGATGGTGATGACACTAATCAGATAACACGAAACTGATAAACGCCAACTTTCGTTGCACGAGTACCATTCTACTAGACATCCACAAAAGAGATAGAAGCTGAATAGGCACCAATTATATTGAGACCCTATATGTCTATAGAATTTGACAACATAACGGTTTAAGAACAAGTTATCTATCTTGATTACATAGGGCAAGTAAAACGGTTAGAGTTACCTACGAATCATGCATACACATACATGAACCTATGCTAGCATGGCAAGTTCTAAACCTCTATATTCACTGTCGCTTCAATAGAGATTAACACACTATCTTATATGTTAGCTACGCACATAAGACGAATAAGCACAACCAATACTAGGATATCAATCAATCACCACACACCAAGATATCGAAACAATTAATTATTGAAATCTATAAGTAAATCCGCTAGAATCCCATGACAACGATTAGCCCATAATCGAACTCATCGTCACCATGGGTTCCAATGAAATCATGGTATAAACAAGGTCTTAATAAACTAAATAATAATCAAAGTACGAATAAACGAGATCTAGGTTCAACAAGAACGAAAACAAGCATCCAAAGTTACAACTAATTCAAAGAATCACAAGTTGAAAACAAGATCTTCTTTTTCAGAGTTGTTCTGTGCTTCTAGGTCTTCTCCTTGGTATTCCAATCTTCCCGGATGATGAAAACCCTTTTTTTTAAGTATATATACGCCCCTAGTGGACCTGGACCCTTAAAATTGTCAAATTCAACTCAAAAAAGGCTTTTTCAGCGAAATCAGCGACCAGCCGCGCCCTGAGCGGCCGCTCAGCTCTCCTGAGCGGCCGCTCAGCTACTGACTGGAAAAAATCATCAGACCTGAGCGGCCGCTCAGCTACTGACTGGAAAAAATATTCTGATGAATCTTGTTTTGGCCATAACTTGAGTTCTACTCGTCAGAATTAGGCGATTCAACTGCCCACGCGAAGCTATTGAGATTCTCTACAACTTGACAATGGCATTGGCTTCCAATTCTGATCACTTTTCATCATATTTCCTTTAAAATCTCTTTTCTTCATATAACTGATACCTGAAATGCAATAACACAAAAACACATCAAAATACCAACAACTTGAGTCCAAAACACCAATTTAAGCTTGTAATAAAGCATTCCAAGTGGATATAAAATCCACTTATCACACCCCCAAACTTGAATCGATGCTTGTCCTCAAGCATAAACAGACTCAAAACTACAAAATAAACCTAATACATGAATGCAACTACGTGAATGCAACTAAATAACAATGCAATCGATCCCCTCAGAATAACCATAACCAAATGAATAAGCCAATGCCTCTAAGAATGCAATAACTTGAAACAGAGTTCAAATAAATCCCACAAACCAACTCACAGACCAGAAACGTGCGTGTGTGGATGCTTAACAGATATACTCTCGATACTAGATCAATAACCATAACTTATCTATCATTGAAATAATCAAAAGTTTATAAACAGAATAGACAATAAACGCATTATGACTCACAACACCTCCTTTCTACTAGAGTTATACAAGGATTCACACTATTATTGAACACATAACAAAGATGCTTATTTGATCGTGCAATGAATGAGGTCCCAAAAGACTTATACAATAATACCCATGTAGCGAGCGTTAGGTTAGCGGATCCCAGACTATAAAAGCCTTAGGTCACTAGGCACAAAGTCCCCTAGAACTTAATAACTCGAGTATTAAAGAGCTCACTCTTGATCAATTGTGCATAAACACATACTTTTTTTCTTTCTTTTTTTTTCTTTTTTTTCTTTTTTTTTCTTTTTTTTTCAACAATTTCTGAATGAGTGCGTTTCGCTCCATCTCATTCAACCCTAGACTACTCATAAAAATATGAGCCGGCTACTAGCCATTTGACACCTAGCCTTACAACAACTAGCAATGAAATCCAAGTTTTTCTCCAGATAAAAAGAATCAGTATTTTTACGTCACTACGAGAATATCACAAATTCTAAATATAACCAAGTGATTAAATCTCAACAACAAACAAGTATGATCATGATCTAGATCAAAAGCAACCCTATAAGACTTTGTGAAAATATTTATTTCTGGCATGCAAATCAATTCATTAAGACTTAAACATCCCTCTATTCCTCATCACCACACTCAAATCAACATCAACTTATCCAATATCATAGTTCATCTTAAGGGATCATGCTAAATATACATGCAAATGCAACTATATGAAATTACATAAAAACAAACAAATATGTCCTAAATGAACAATCATACAAAAATATGAATGAACTACAACTAAACATGCAACATAAATCTATATGAATCTATATGGACACACACTACTAATCCTTACATTATCACCCCCAAACTTAAAATTTTCAATGTCCTCATTGAAGGTAATAATAAGGATTTCAGGCATACCTAGTCGTCGGAAAGATCACCCTCTTCGGGTGGAGGATCAGGTGGCCAATCAACCTCGCCACTAGTGTCTCGGAAAATAGTACCGAAAGCGTGTGTCAAATCTTCAGCAAAATGACGGTGAATGTCGTGCATGGCCTCCATACGCCTAATTACTCGCCTGTACTGCTCGTCACCAACACCAGTCCTATCAACTACCTGCTGCACATGAGAAGAACCCTCTATAGGCACTGGAGGATCCGTTCGGCTACCCTCTAAATCATCAAAGATATATCCCAACCCCTTGTCAGGGGGTGCACCTAAGAATGAATAACTCAAGTGATTTGGTAGTGGGTTGAGCTCAAGTGTAGGAGCATCTTCAATAGACGACTCGAGACGATCCTGAGAAATTTTCAGCTCTGCTAACCCAAGAGAATCGAATGGCACATCCAACTTCCTCTTCCACAGAGGTGCATTCAAAACCTGAATTTGCTCTACTTTAAAGCACTCCTCTTTAGCTGTGGGTAATTTTATTTCCTTGAACACATTGAAAGTGACCTTCTGATCATTAACCTTCATCGTAAGCTCTCCTTTTTGCACATCGATCATAGTTCGGCCTGTAGCCAAGAATGGTCTTCCCAAGATAATGGGAATCTTCTTATCTTCCTCAAAATCAAGAATTAGAAAGTCATCAGGGAAGAAGAGTTTATCCACCTTGACCAAGACATCCTTCACTATACCTCGTGGATAAGCGATGGAATGGTTAGCTAGTTGCAATGACATGAATGTTGGTTTCGGCTCTGGCAGACCAAGCTTCTTGAAGATAGATAAGGGCATCAGATTGATGCTAGCTCCTAAATCACATAAACACTTGTCAAACGACAAGTTTCCGATGGTGCAAGGAATAGTGAAGCTTCCAGGATCTTTAAGCTTCGGAGGCAACTTCTGTTGCAGCACAGCACTGCATTCCTCTGTTAGAGCAACGGTCTCTAAGTCATCGAGCTTCACTTTCCGAGAGAGAATACCTTTCATAAACCTCGCATAGCTAGGCATCTGTTCAAGAGCTTCAGCGAAAGGTATGTTGATATGAAGTTTCTTGAACACCTCCAGAAACTTCTCAAACTGCTTATCCAGCTTTTTCTTCTGCAGCCTTTTAGGAAAAGGAGGTGGAGGATAGATCTATTTCTCCCCTGTATTACCCTCAGGAGGAGTGTGTTCCATAGTAGTCTTCCTTGGTTCCACTTCTACTTCCTTCTACACATCTTCTTCAGCCACAACTGCATTTTCTGAATCTTGAGATTTTTCAGGCTCTTCGTCTTGCTGAATTTGGGGGCTTGCGACCTTTCCAGACCTTAAGGTGATGGCGTTCACATGTTCTTCAACTTCCCTCTTGCCTGGATTTGTTTCTATATCACTAGAAAGCGTTCCTGGTGGTCGATTCAATAAGGCATTAGCAATTTGCCCTATTTGGTTCTCCAGATTCTGGATAGAAACAACCTGGCTTTGGCATATAAGAGCCTGGTTTTTGTACATAAGCCTCAACTCCTCCAATTCATATTTTTCATTCGAAGATAGACCTGCATCATTAGTTTGTTGTTGAAGTTGGAGTTGTTGTCTTGGTGTAAATTGTTGCTGAAAACCAGGAGGGTTAAATAGCTTATTTGCAAACTGCTGGAATGGCTGTTGCATCGCATTCTGATTGTTGCTCCAGCTGAAGTTAGGATGATTCCAGTTTTCAGGATGATAAGTGTCTGGAACTGGTTGCTGCGATCTCTGAAAGTTGCTCACAAACTGAGCTGAGTCGCTAGATATAGCGCATTGTTCTGTCACATGCGGACCTGCACACAGCTCACAAACACTAATTATCTGCTTAACACCATAGTTAGCCAGAGAATCGATCTTCATAGACAACGCCTTTAGTTGAGCAGTGATAGCTGTAGCTGTATCCACTTCAAGAACTCCTGCTACCTTGCCCTGTGGATATCTCTAGGTTGGATACTGATATTCATTAGCAGCCATCAGTTCAATTAGATCATAAGCTTCCTTATAGCTCTTTGCCCATAATGCTCCGCCTGATGCTGCATCGAGCATGGGTCTGGACTGTGCTCCCAACCCATTGTAAAAACAAGTGATGATCATCCAATCAGGAATTCCATGATGAGGACACTTCCTAAGCATCTCCTTGTAGCGCTCCCAAGCTTCACTTAGCGATTCTCCCGTTTGCTGCGCAAATTGAGTAATAGCATTCCTGAGTGCAGCTATCTTCGCCATAGGGAAGAATTTAGTAAGAAACTTCTGAGCAAGATCTTCCCAAATAGTAATCGAACCAGCTGGTAGAGAGTATAACCAGCTCTTAGCCTTGTCCTTCAGAGAGAATGGGAACAGTCTCAGCTTCACAGCATCTTCAGAAACACCGTTGAACTTGAAGGTGTCGGATATTTCAATGAAATCCCTAATGTGTGTATTGGGATCTTCCGTTTGAGAACCCCCAAACTGGACTGAAGTCTGTACCCATTGAATTATGCCAGGCTTGATCTCAAAGGTATTAGCTGTGATAGCTGGACGGATAATACTAGATTGAATGTCATTGATCTTGGGTTGAGAAAAGTCCATCAAGGCTTTCGTTCGTGCTGCTGGATCTCCCATTGTAATGAGTACCTGAAACACAAACAAATAAACCGTGAAAGTAAAAGAATCCGAGTCAGTGAACTTTAACGACCACTGATGACAAACACATAAACTAAAAATTAACACCGAGTCCCCGGCAGCGGCGCCAAAAACTTGTTAGGGCGAAAACACACACTAATATTCACGCAAGTATACGCGTTCGCAAGTAGTATAAGATATAGATCAGATTCGTTCCCACAGAGACTGGTTTAGGTTAAGTTCAATTTATGTACCTATGCAACAATGTATGGTTATCGCTCAATGCTAAGACAAATAACAAATTGGGTTTTTATTAAACTAAGAGATTATACTAAATAACATTAACTAAGAGAATTGAAGTTGAATTACTATATATGACAAACATGGGATCCTAACTTCATTAAATACTTCATTCAATAGCCTTATTGTTCTTAACCTTGGCATGTGATGGTGATGACACTAATCAGATAACACGAAACTGATAAACGCCAACTTTCGTTGCACGAGTACCATTCTACTAGACATCCACAAAAGAGATAGAAGCTGAATAGGCACCAATTATATTGAGACCCTATATGTCTATAGAATTTGACAACATAACGGTTTAAGAACAAGTTATCTATCTTGATTATATAGGGCAAGTAAAACGGTTAGAGTTACCTACGAATCATGCATACACATACATGAACCTATGCTAGCATGGCAAGTTCTAAACCTCTATATTCACTGTCGCTTCAATAGAGATTAACACGCTATCTTATATGTTAGCTACGCACATAAGACGAATAAGCATAACCAATGCTAGGATATCAATCAATCACCACACACCAAGATATCGAAACAATTAATTATTGAAATCCATAAGTAAATCCGCTAGAATCCCATGACAACGATTAGCCCATAATCGAACTCATCGTCACCATGGGTTCCAATGAAATCATGGTATAAACAAGGTCTTAATAAACTAAATAATAATCAAAGTACGAATAAACGAGATCTAGGTTCAACAAGAATGAAAACAAGCATCCAAAGTTACAACTAATTCAAAGAATCACAAGTTAAAAATAAGATCTTCTTTTTCGGAGTTGTTATGTGCTTCTAGGTCTTCTCCTTGGTATCCCAATCTTCCCGGATGATGAAAACCCTTTTTTTAAGGATATATACGCCCCTAGTGGACCTGGACCCTTAAAATCGTCAAATTCAACTCAAAAAAGGCTTTTTCAGCGAAATCAGCGACCATCCGCGCCCTGAGCGGCCGCTCAGCTCTCCTGAGCGGGCGCTCAGCTCTGCTGAGCGGGCGCTCAGCTACTGACTGGAAAAAATATTCTGATGAATCTTGTTTTGGCCATAACTTGAGTTCTACTCGTCAGAATTAGGCGATTCAACTGCCCACGCGAAGCTATTGAGATTCTCTACAATTTGACAATGGCATTGGCTTCCAATTCTGATCACTTTTCATCATATTTCCTTTAAAAGCTCTTTTCTTCATATAACTGATACCTGAAATGCAATAACACAAAAACACATCAAAATACCAACAACTTGAGTCCAAAACACCAATTTAAGCTTGTAATAAAGCATTCCAAGTGGATATAAAATCCACTTATCAAGCAGCTGCTAGGGATTTTTGTTCATCATTCTTGGATCGCTATTAAAGACCTCCATCTTTCCATTAACGTAAAGCTTCTTAAGGTAAATATACTGAACTACAAATTAAATATTATTTTTCGCATGTATCCTGCAGAGGGTTTCGGTTTTTTTTTAAGATTTAAATTTACGTATTCGTTGCGTTTATGTGATAAAAACCCTTCACCAACAACTCCATTGCTAGATGTTGATGACCATGAAGATGAATCTTCTATTGCTTCACATACAATCATTCTATCAAAAGATGCTGATACTGAAGATTCTGTAAGTTCTGTTGAAGAAAATACTGGTGAAGCTGCTACAAATATAAATGCTGATGCAGCTGGTCCTTCTGGACATGCACCTCCACAAACAGTTTGTAAAGCTGATTTGATTAAGAAGTTTGTGAGAAAGGATGCACCAGTTCCATGGAGTGAAACTAACAGAGGAAGAGAATGGATCAAGGAGTGGAACAAAGTTGATTTTGTTCCTACTGCAGATATTCTTGCTGAGCACCTGGCTAAAGCTGATGAAATGCTGTTGAATGATGACTTCAAAGCACAGCTCAGAGTTACTACATTGAGTACCAGGAATCTTCAAGGTCAACACTCCATAACTCAAGCCAAGGTGGACAAAATTCAAGATACAGTGACTAAGCAAACCATGAATGTCACATTGGACAAGAAAAGGTTTTTTAAGCCAGCCTTTGACCGCATTAAGTATATACAAAAGACTCAAGAAAAGTAGGAAGCGCAACTATCTGATATTTTAAAGAATCAAGCTGCTCAACAAAACCAACTCAATAAAATCCAAAACTCTGTGGAATTGCATGTCTCCCTGCTTCTACCAGATGATGTCAAAAAGGGGGAGAAAGTGATTAAGTCCAAATGCACAACTGATCAACCACTGAAGGGTAAGGATGATAATAATGAAGACTAGGGAAACTATGAAAGGAGTAGACGTCTAAGTCAAGGCAGGGGTTCTTTATCAAGGGAAGCCAGAACCATAAGTCAAAGAACGAGTTCTGATACTAAAAGGATAAGTTCTGATGAACAAACTCTGAAACTTGATGAAGAGATCTCCAAAAGCCTGTTCCTAAAGGACAATCCAGGCATGGATATTGAAAGTCTGAAGGAAGAAGAGATTAGACTGAAAGCTGAAAATGACAAATCTAAGTCAAAGTCTAAAACTCAAGTCACAATAAAGAAACCACCTAAGCCTAAGGGCATTGTGATCAAAGAGAGAACAAATAATGAGGCATCTAAGGCCAAGTCCAAATCACAGGTGGAAGTTGATCCTACATTCAAGGGTAAGGCAAAAGTTGATGAACCTGTAAAGATATATATGCCAACCATGGATCTGGAAGTAAATGCTGATGAAGATACAAGTCTGATTTTGAAGGAGAAAAGGAATATTCAAGCAACCTCTGACAGAGCTCAAGTTGTCTTGACATCAGAAGAAAAGGAAACCTCTGACATTGCTCATGTTAAACCTTCAACAGTTCTACTACCTGGGTTTACTAAAGCTCAACAATCTGCTCAACCTATGAAGACTTCAACAAATGTTTTTCAGGGTAGATTGATCCAAGGGAAGGAAGCTAGAGATAGAAAAGGACTCGGTAATCCTGATGTAAAATAATAAACAGCTCTACCTCAGATCCTACATCCCTTACTGAACCAGGAGTAGGGAAAACTCTAGAAAGACTAAATCAATTAGAGTCTGTACAGATGGTCTACAACTCCAATGTCACACCCCCAACTTAAACAGCAAAATAAATATAGCTATTACAACATTTTAAAGGAAGAATACACAACCAACTCCAAGATCTTACAGTTTAGGGTTTGGAACAGCCCAACACTACCAACTATTACATCTGAATATAAATACCGAGTCCTCACACAATCTATTATTACTTATTTTATCTGGGCTCGAACATAAGCATCAGCATCACAGGTCTTACGGGCAGTCTGCTTGAATCTAACCATAGCTGCTAGCTGTAATATCAGGGTAAAGCAAGGAGTGAGCCAAATGCTCAACAAGTGCTCACAGTACGACACAAAACATAAATCGAGATATACATTACAGAATGACAATGGAAAGACATAACCAAAAGTAACGAGAGATAAAACTATGTGAGATGGCATCATTTTGCTTGTATCAAAACAATTTTAAAATCAGGTCTTAATCAAAATCATTTTATGACGCTACGGATTACAGCCGGTGATCAGCCGCGAAGTAATCCCGAACCTCGCTGGGTTCTAAAACATTAACGGGAATCCCTAGGCAACTTTTAAGCCTAATATAAGTGTGGAAAGGACTCGCGTCTCAGTCCAGATCCACTATTCAAAGAAAAAAATTTATCCCCCTTTGGGACTAAAAACCCACATTTTATTTATTTCAAAAACTGATGCCGAATTATAACAAAATCTCTTTTAATAGTAAACATTTTTATTATAGATCAACTCGAAACATGGGAAATATGGTACTAAACCGCAGGGCCATGATTTACGAAATTTTACTCTATTAGGGTAACCAAAAGGTTTTCATATGTCAGAATTTGGACAGGAAAATTTAGTGAGGCCAATGGATAACATAAAGGGGTAATGCCAAACTGGGCTTAAAGCAGTGGTTTCTCGTCAAGGTACAGGTGTTGGATCATCAAGAAGATAAGCTTCATGAATATTATGGGTGTTAGGGTATGAAGAAATGATTCTTTAGCTCAAGATGTATCAGAGTTGTCAAACTTTAGGATAAGAAAGAGGGGTATCAATCAATGAGGGTTCACGTTGATAAGTTTCTGACTTGCAGGGTTCAAGGTAAGGTTCTATAGGGATTCAAGTATCAGGATGAGATATCAATACATAGGAATCATCAACATGTTAATCAAGAGGATCAATCAAGTAATATATCAACTCTTCATTTTATCATGGCATTAAACTATCATGAAAGACTTTTGAACTACTTGCAATACGTACTCGAGGGTTCAGGGCATCTCTATATAACTCAAAGATAAACAAAAGATACGCTTGATTTAAATATATTAAAATGACTCAGGATAATTGCATCGATATATATGAATTGTTTACAGTAAGTATGAAGGTCAAGTTGAATCACTTGCCTTGAGAAAGGTTGGTCTGGTCTGACTGGTAGGAGCAACTGGAGCTTCACTCGACCTTTATGGCAAGTTTTCCCTCGTCTCGAGATCCTACATAAATAATAATAATCCTCATTATAATATATTCTTACCATCTTAACCTATTTACAACTCGAAATTAAACACGGATGGCACTTAGGCCTATACGTACCTAATTTTATATTCACTTTTAAATTACAAAAGTACACACATAGCCACATATTCACATATCATATATTAACACCAAATAACACCATATATATACCATAATGCAACACTAGGCTTGGATGATCTCGACTCACCACTTAAGTCACTTGGTCGCTAAACTAGACAAAGTCTTCAAATTTTTGGCTTCTTAACTCGATGTGCCTTTCCTAAACTATCCAAAACCTACTGACCCTCACTTATGCTTTTTGCTCTACTGACCTTATACTATCTTAAAACTATGGTGGTCGACCTAATACTCACTTCTAAGTGTTCTAAAACTATGTGATAAGTGAAGGTGCTCACTGGTGCAAATTTCAGAATGACAACTATAGTTTCTTGAGTGCATTAGACACTCTTAAACTACAAGATTTCCTTCAAAACTTTTACACAAGACTCTCCTGACCTAAGGACATCTCACAAGCTTGATGTGGCTCAAGGACCTGGCTTGGGCCTTCTTGGGCCTAAGCTAAAAGTCCAAGGTTCCCCTGTTTTTCTGGGCAGAAAACGCCCTGACTTGAGTTAACTTGTGACACATGGTTCTAACTCATATCCTATGAACTATGGCTGGAAAAACTTCTCTGACACTCCCTCTAAGTAAGGCCCAATAGGTCCTAATGAGGGCCTACCCATGACATGGTCAAATCTTCCTATTTCTAAGTTGCAACAAAACTGTCCCCTGCTGGACAGATTTTGTTATTCTACTTGTGCACCTAACCAAATGACATGCAAACCTCCAACCAACTCCTAAAACCTTTTATATACTCTCAATACTAACTTCTGGTAGATTGGGCCTCAAAGTGCACATCAATGACATGGTCAAAACTTACTCTAAACCTCAGGGTGCTAAACTGATTTTTCTGCAGAAACTATAACTCTCATTTTCCAAGGTTTTGACTTGACAAACTCAACTAACAACAACTCAATACTTAAACCAAGACTTATACATGGTATTCTACTGAACTAACTCCCTTATTCTCAAAATAACCTTGGTGAGATCATCCTTACCTAAGGTACAATTATGGAAAAACAAAAGAGACTACACTTCACAAATCACAAATCTTCATGCTTTTAAAACAACAAGATATATATTTTTATAAAAGATAACCACGAATTATTACCATACAACAAGAAGCATAAATCAATACTAACACATTATTCCTACTGAAATTAAGGCTCTCTAACAAAATCTTTCCAAATGATCAAAATCTTGCAATATTCTAAGAGAAATCCACATGCATGCATGCCTTCGGGTTTTTCAAACCAAAACAACACATTTTCTACATATGTTCTATCATAAAATTGACATGCAAGCCTAACATAAGATATACCTAGATGATCACTTAGCATGCAAGGAGTTTTATCAAATTTTCACCACAAAATTCAAGTCATTATCACATAATTATGCAAAAATTGAACAAAACAACAAGAATGATCTCAAGGACCATTCATTCGGCTCCCATATGGTCATGGCCGAATGAATTGGAAGGGAATGGCCATTAAATCATCAAGAGTTTCCTTCTCAAGACTTGGCACTTATCCATTCCTTGTAGTCCTCTCAAAAACAATCCTTAAATCCATAAGAATCAAGATTGTATTTTGAGTTTCACTAAAACTTTTATATACAACCTTTAAACTTAAACTTTCTACTCAAAACTCTTTGAAATATGAGTGATCATGGTATGGGAAGTAACATTTACTTGTGTAAAGAGTGGAAGCTTGGTTGGGGATTGAAGAAAAAAAAATGGGGAGGGGGTTTCGGCTTTTAGCCGAGAGTGAGAGGGGAGAGCCGAGAGGAGGGAGAAGGGAGGGAGGAGAGAGTGAGGTGTGAGTGGAGTATGAGAATGATAATGACATTTGCTTGTTTTTATGGTATTTGATTTGACAAAATTTGAGTGGAAAGGAGAATTGACAAGTCTATCCCTCCACTTATACTGGGTGCATTTTGCATGCAAGGGTAAAGAAGGAAATTGGCTAGAGAAATAAGAGTTAGTGGGGTTGGAATTGTCCTCTTTGTCCTTGAAAAGAATGAGAGGGTGGTTTGCATGCAAGGGCTTTCTTGTAATTTGTTAAATATGACAACTAAAATTTATAATGATTTATTTTTATAAAATAAAATACAAGTTCAAAAATTATAAAATTTATACCATAAAATAACTTGGATTTTTAGAGACTTTATAAAATCATTTTCAAAATTTGTGAATAAAATACCTTTTAAAAGAAAATTTTTCCAAGGCTTAGAATATTCCTTATAAATCAAAAATAAAGAAATTAAATAAACTCTTGCTTTGAAAAATCATGTACTACATAAAGCAAATTTATAATGCAGAAATTTTCACACAAATGTACAATCATTGAATATATTTCATTCGGCTTTAATATTATACCAAATCCACAAATAATATTACACGAAAATACCGGTTATAACATCTAAGCTGAAAGAAGACATAATGCTTTATTTTATGACAGATGGGAGAGTATTCCAGATAAGAAAGGATGCAATTCAGTTGAAGTATTATGAAGAATTACAACATGTTTTATTTCTACTTCAAGTGAAGAACATGTTAACAGATGGTGCTGCCAGATACTTAATATCTGATATTCAGAGGCAGAAGAAACTTTACTCTGTAAAGTCTGATAGACCATATTATCCAAAGTACAGAGCTCACAATGGTGATTTAGTTGAGATGAAGCCCAATACCGCCAATATCACTACTTTTCTGGGTATTAAGGGTGTTGAATTTAATCTGGAGTATGACAAAGCTTATCTGATCAGACTGGATCAGAAGATAAGGAAAGCAAAGATTAATGATCTCAGGGCTGCTATCTTTCAGACAGGAGAAGATACAGTTGAACTTAAAGATGCTAAAAGGAGGATGATAAATGAACTTGAATATGCTGAGAGAACTCTTCTGAAGAACTATCTCAGAACAACTCCTGACATTCAAGAGATCAAACACTGAAGCCAGGTCGAGGACTACAACTATTAAATTTTGAAGGATATACAGGCTCAAGCTGATATCAGACTTTAAGGATGGTAAAAGCTACAAGGACCGTGAGTTGTAGTTATCTAGTCAAATTCTCATATGCATTTGTACTTAATTTTTTGACATCATCAAATATCTATTGAACTTGTATATTATGCTAATTTACAAGTTGGGGGAGATTGTTAGATATATTTGTGATGTCATGTCTAATAATGATTTATGTTTAGTTTTCAGATCTTGACTAACATGACAAATCAGGACTTAACTGGAAATCAGTACTTATACTAAAGTCAGAACTTAAGATATCAGAACTTAAGTTATCAAAACTTAAGATATCATAAGATATTCATCAGAAGATAATATCAGGACTTAAGAAGACTTTCAGATAAGAAAGGCGGCTGATTAAAGGGAAAGAAGGTCAAGACTAAAACAAGAAGAGATATGCATGGAGAAGAATTTTATGAAGAATAAAAGACTTGGAGGAAAAGATTACTAATTGATATATGTTAGGATACAGAATTATATTCGATATCAATTAGAGATTATCTTGTAACTGTGTGGTATATAAACACGACATAGGGTTTATACTAGAAGTGTTGTTATTATCGAGAATATTATTCATTATAACCCTAGCAGCTCTTAGTGATATTTTTATCAGTGAGAGAGAACGGTTCCATTACAATATTGTTTTATTAATAAGATTATTCTTTGTTACATACTTGTGTTCTTAATTCAATTTGATTGTAATATACACTGTGTTCAACCCCCTTCTACAGTGTGTGTGACCTAACAGATACTGAGTTCAAAACAGGCTTAAATGTATTAGTTACAATAAAAATTAAAATAGTTTTACTTGTCGATATATTAATAGTAATTTTATCTCATAATTATTGACTTCTTTCACTTTTTACGGTCAATTTGACCAAATAACTAAAATTTAACATTTTATTCTCTAAGAATTAATTTACATTTACTTTCAAACAATGTAATTTTCATAATTATTTTCTATTGGATATATATGTCCACTTTAATAAAATTTCATATAAATCTATGACTTACGTGTGAATTATTAAATACTTATAAATACATAGTTAATATATTACAATAATCTGTATATAGAAATATTTACTACAAATACCATATCACTAAGTTAAATGATTTAAAAATTATAAGTTGACTATATATCATACATTACTAATTTATACTATATAACTCTATAAATACAAAGTATATATAAATGTGTTAGGAAATGAATAACACACAAACGGGGGGGGGGGGGGTGAACGTGTTTTACCGGTTTTATGCTTTTTTTGAATTCTTTTTCTGGTTGAACAAAGTAAATTGAATCTTGTAATGAAATGTGTTACTGCAGAAATTAAACATGTAATAATAAAGAACACAGATCTTTTCAAAACTCACTTAATTTTATATAAAAATTAAGAATGTTTTGCTACAAAATTCTAGTCTCTTTGTTGATAAAATGCTTAGCTTCTTCTTGAGAGAGTTTCAAGATTTTCTATCTAAATTGTTACAACTAACGAAAGGACCAGTGTTAACTTTATAATTTAGTTAACTTCTGGTTTACACAGTGTACAATAAGACATGCTATTAACTTTAGTAAACTGTCACTTGTCATTTCCATTTTAGGAAAAGTGTAACTTCTATTTCTGGCTTAGCATATCTTAGCATCCTGTATTTAATTTGATCTTCCTTTGTCAGTTAATCTTCACCATTGATCTTGCACTTCCTTCAAGCTGCTTTTTGTAGACTTGTCAATCCAGCTGTTTGGATTGTTTGTTGATTGTAGATCTTGGATATTGAACTGGTCTGCAATTTTGTACTTTGAGATTTTACCTCGAGATCTTCATTTGGTCTATAGAGAACTTGACATCTCAATAAGTATATTGGCTTATCGAGATCTCTAATACTCCATAGTAAATTTGACTTGTAGAGGTCTCTGAGTTCTCTATAAGAGAATTAAGCTTGTAGAGATCTCTAGTCTTCATATCTTCACTTTGACTTATCGATATCTCTGAGTTCTCTAGTGGCTTATTGACTTATCGATAACTCAAAGTTCTCTAGTCAAATTTGACTTGTCGATAACTCAGAGTTCTCTAGTGAATTTTGGCTTATCGATATCTCTAAGTTCTCTAGTGGAATTTGACTTATCGATAACTCAGAGTTCTCTAATGAATGTTGACTTGTCGATAACTTTGAGTTCTCTAGTGAAGAAATGACTTGTCGATATATCCGATCTTCATGTCTTCAATTTGGCTTGTCGATATCTCTTTGAGTTCTCTATAAGCTTTTCTGACTTCTCAATAAGTCATTTGGAGTTGTTGAGTGACTTCTTTATAACACTAAATCTGTGACTTGTTGAGATCTTTGACTTGGAATATTTTTATCCAAACAGATTTATTCAACTCCAAGCTTCTTCAAAATTCTTCTGAGGCATGACCTTCTTGATCTTCTTCCAGATAGAATCCTTAGGATTGATAATGTTTAAACAAAAAGACTCCATTCTGCTATTTTACATTTTTACAGACTTAAAAATATTACAAGTAAAATGCAAACTAAGATTACAATACAACTTACTTAGGGTTGTCAATTTGACCTAGTCTTGTTAAAGTACAAGCATGTCTTGCACAACAATCTCCCCCGATTTGTGAGAAGATTGCTTAACACAAATTTATGCCTGTTAACAAGACTAATCCCAAGTTAAAAAAATATAGAAAGTGAAATCAATAAATAAAGCTTGATAGAATCACAACTTTTATACAACATGAGATTTACAAAGTTCAATGGGTACAAGTTGAAAGAGATATGTCCTAAGTCCAATCATGTATGAGGATTTAGGAATAACTTTTATGTAATTTGTTTTGATTTCATTGATATTAATAAAAGACTTATTTTGTTTTTATTGCGGGCTCTATCTATTTAAATGTTTAAATAAGATATACCACAGTTTAAAGTAAAGCTTTTTATGGATTGTGATGAGATCATAATAATGAGACCTAAAAGATGATAACTCTAAACTTAAATAGTTCCTGGTCGTAGGATTATTAACTGGTAATTAATAATCCACAAAGATCGGTACATACTATGCTTGCTTCATTATGAAGGATGTCTGTTCTCATAAACATTTGTGTGATGACACTATAGCTAGTATGTAGGTGCTTATTATAGAATAAGTTCACTGAACATGACTCACACAGCTGAACAACTGATGGAGTTCACTCACGTGTCAGCAGTTGTTCACATAGTGATAGTTGTACAAGTATCCTTAGACTTGAGGTCATCATAGTCATCTTGTGTACACTGAACTATGCTTTGGTTTAGTTTTAGTCTCAAAGAACAATTATAAGGGCTCTACTGGATATAGGAATTTGTACACGAAGATAGTGTATGATCAATAAAGGATCTACCCCTTCCAGTGTAGGAAGAGAATGTTCAATGCTGATCCACTTATGTTAGTTCAGGAATCTCTGGCCAGAGTGAATGAAATTAGAAAGGAGTTTCTAATTTATATTAAATAGAACTAAGCATAGTGAATGGGAAAGCAAGTGATTAAATAAGATAGGCTTGACATAAGTTCCATGCCTTGTATTTGATCATGATATTACAGGGTAGAAGGAATTAATTGTACGATAACTACTCACTGAATAGGTTCTTGGTATTCTAAGCAGTGAATTCGTATTATCCGGATAGTCGCGATATGCTGAGAAGTATCCCTCACGATGTAGAATAAATATGATTAATTAATTAATCATATTTAATGAATTAGAGAATTTATATAAATAATGATAAAATAGTTTTATTATTATTTATTTCTACTACCGGCTTAATATTGAACCTACAGGGTCACACCATAAAAGAGAATGATTTAATGCTGGAGAAATTAATTAATAATGGCTGATAATTATTTATTTATGAAATAAATATTTAATTGGCAGATTTAATAATTGATTAAATGAGATTTAATTGATTATAAATTAATTAAGAAAAAGTTCTTAATATTATTAATTAAGAATTTAATTTTTGGAAATTAAATCAAGTGAGAGAATTATTTCTAAAGTGTTTAGAAAAATGATTAATAATTAAAAGGTATTTTAATTATTAGTGAGAATAATAAAGGGTTAATAATAATAATATTTTATGGGAAAATTTTCAGCTGAAAATTTTGCCTATAAATATACTATTATAGACCCTATTTTTGCCTCAACCAAAAAGATTTACAAAACCCTAATTCTCTCCATCTCCTCCTCCTTCATTACATCGTTTTCTTGGTGGATACCGATGGAATGCTGCACACTTGAGGAGCAGCTGCTAAGGATCCCCGTTCATCATTTTTGGATCGCCATTAAAGACCTCCATCTTTCCATTAACGTAAAGCTTCTTAAGGTAAACATAGTAAACTACGAATTAAATATTATTTTTCGCATGGATCCTACGGAGGGTTTCAATTTTTTAAGATTTAAATTTACATTTTTGTTGCGTTTATGTGCTAAATAACCCTTCAATGGCATCAGAGCTACTTGCGAAAAGTTTTTAATTCATTTATGTGTTTAACTGTTTTCGATATATGAGCATGTACGTGATTCGCCATGATTTGATGTTGATATAATATGCTTATATATATATGGTTTTGAATATATGATATTCATGTGAGTTGTATAATCATAAGATGATTATGTAATCTGTATATATACTGATATATACATGATTTATGTTTGTTCTAATTATGAGAATCATATTTGATATGGATTCTGAATTGGCTGCTGCAGATTTGCTGAAATCTGGGTCTGGTGTCCGATTTACGCAAACGAATACCCTATTCCATAGGTAAACGAGCGTCTGAACAAAACTGATAGCTAAAGTTATCAACGACTCATCTGTAATGCGTTTGACATCATTTACTGCCCGTAAACAGTGATTCTTGTTTTTCTTATTTGATTCTTATTTTTCTGATTTTTGTCATATTTTCTTTTTATGATTAGATCATGGATAGTATGATATGTTAAGATCAGATTATGTGTTTTAACATGCTTTTATGTGTTGTATGAGCATGGTGGATGGTTATGGCCTTTTCGACCTTAGTGTAATGGTTTTGGTTTTGGTTTTAAATACGACTTGCATGTCGTCAATCTTTGTAATCATAAATCTCGAATGTAACTCGAGTTATTCATGTAAGTTCATTAGATTACTTTTACTTTCAATCATGTAATGTAATTGAAGACTCAAGAAGGCTATCCAATAAAGGTGATACAAAGAAGAAGACGAGGCATACAAGTAGTCTAAACAAAGAAGAAGACTTATGTAATAAGTAGTTGTATTTATTTCCATCACCATATTAGATTGACCTTGATTTTTATCATGAGCTTGATAAAGATCACATAGGATGGGGCCATAACCAAACACATTTACTTTATTGCACTTTACATTTACTTGTTTATTTAATTTTATATATGAGATATATGCCTATGTTTACCATGCGATGATAGATTTAGGTGAACTTAAATCAATATAAGGCGTGCTCTAGAAAATCTAGAATAGGAATCGTTTCTTGCCTTAACAATAAATATTATGAATACGATCATGAGATTCTTGTGTTTATGAAACACGTAATTGAATATGAATTTTCAATATTGAGAGAAAGGATGATTCTATCAACAACAGATTTCTATCTGTAAGAAAGGGTTATTAAGTGACGCCTCTTGACAATGCTCCACCCGATCTGGGAATCATCTGATTATCGATTATTGATTTGAAATATTTAATTTAAAAGGAATAATATCTTTATAATATGATTATGATTGTAACGTAATATAATCCCTTTAAAATTAAATAATATCAAGTAGTAATTGGTCAATGACACAACGGGCTTGTGTCGGTCATAGCCTTCCAACATGGTAGAAAGTGGTTCTTATTTTAAATCATTGTCATTTTGTGCTACAGCCGAGGGCTTTGATTTTGAAGTAAGAAATACCTGTCTATTACATAGAGATGTGTACATTGAATTAGAATCTAAAGATCGGTACGTGTTACAGCCGTGGGCCGTTGGAGACTGATTCAATTGTACGAAATGTTGGGTTAGACTTGACATAGAATATTGAGTTTATCGTACCACAGCCGTGACTCAATTATTCAAGAGGCAAAATTATATTAGGGAATAACATAAGATGTAATTGACAAGAGTTGTCTGCCTATTGAACATCACATGACGTTTCGTGCCATAGCCGAGGTTGTGTGATGGAATGTAGGATCCCTATTCCCACTAGCATTATGAATGCTTAATTTTCACTTAGGGGGTTGAAAAAAATTAGATAAACTAGTGGGAGACATATATGAATAAAGACCCGATTCATATAGTGTTTTGAAATGAAATTGAATATTTGCTAAGTGTTGTTATGTGTTTATCATTTACAGATTTACTATATTCGTCATGTCTTCTACACTAACACTCCGGAGCATACTAGATGCTCACAAGTTGACTGGTCCTAATTTAGCAATTTTTTTCATTATAACAAGTTGGGGCACTGGAAGAGGAACTGCAAGGTTTACCTTGCAGAATTGAAGAAGAAGAAAGGTAGTAAGACTACCGCTTCTGATTCAGGCATGTTTATGATCGAAGTTAATATGTCACTAGGTCAAATTTCTACTTGGGTATTAGATACCGCCTGTGGTTCTCATATTTGCAATTCGTTGCAAGGACTAAAGGGAAGTAGGACTCTTGAAAAAGATGAGGTGACTCTACGTATGGGCAATGGAGCAAGGGTTGCGGCCATATCTGTAGGATCATTTAGTTTACATATGCCTACGGGCAAGACTATTATTTTGAATAATTGTTATTACGTTCCCTCTATTGTGAGGAATATTGTTTCTATTCCTATGTTGGATGTGGATGGTTTTTCATTTATTATTAAGAATAATGAATGTTCTATCCTTAGAGATAATGTTTTTTTTTGGACGTGGCATTTTAAATAATGGTCTGTATGTATGTGACGTAGAGCATGATTTACTTCAGATTGAACAAACTAATAAAAGAAAATGAGATGATGAAAATCTGACCTATTTATGGCACTGTAGGCTAGGTCATATTAGTGAAAATAGACTGTGGACATTGCATAAGGAAGGGTTACTTGACCCCTTTGATTTTGAATCGTATCCTACATGCGAGTCTTGTCTATTGGGTAAAATGACCAAATCTCCATTTAGTGGACATGGAGAGAGGGCTGCAGATTTGCTAGGATTGGTACACACAGATGTATGTGGACCAATGTCTACGCAAGCCATGGGTGGATTTTCGTACTTCATTACTTTCATAGATGATAGATCTAGATTTGGATATGTGTATTTGATGAAATACAAGTCTGAAGCCTTTGAAAAGTTTAAAGAATATAAACATGAAGTGGAGAAACAAACCAAACACAGTATTATAACTCTTCGATCAGATCGAGTTTGTGAATACTTGAATGGAGAGTTTCTAGATTATCTCAAAGAAAATGGTATAGTCTCCCAGTGGACTCCTCCATATACTCCACAGTTAAATGGGGTATCTGAAAGGAGAAATCGAACTTTGTTAGACATGGTTCGGTCCATGATGAGCTATGCGAATCTTCCAGTATTCCTATGGGGTTATGCATTGGAAACCTCAGCATATTTGCTGAATAAGGTGCCTTCCAAATCTGTTCCTCAAACACCATATGAGATATGGAAAGAAAGGAAACCGAGTCTTAAACACGTTAAGATTTGGGGATGTCCAGCTTATGTCAAGAAAGTTGACCCAGATAAGCTGGAATCTCGATCTGTAAAATATAATTTTGTGGGATATCCTAAAGAGACTTTGGGGTATTACTTTTACACCGATCATCGAGTATTTGTCTCCAGACATGCTACCTTCTTGGAAAAGGAGTTTATCCTTGAAGGAAACAGTGGGAGCAAAATTGAACTTGATGAAGTTCAAGAAGCACAAACTACTACGGATCAAGTGGAAATACCTGTTCAGACTGAACAACCTTCTGTGGAACAGCCCATTCGTAGGACATGGAGAGTGTCTCGCCAACCTGAGAGGTATTATGGCCTTGTCATTGAGAATGACAATGAGTTGTCAATCATTGATGATGACGACCCTGTGACCTATAATTAGGCTATGAGTAGTGTTGACTCGGAGAAATGGCATAGTGCCATGAAATCCGAAATGGAATCTATGTATATACCAACCAAGTATGGACTCTGGTTGAGGCGCCTGAAGGTGTTAAGCCTATTGGGTGCAAGTGGGTATACAAAAGAAAGATTGGAGCAGATGGCCAGGTGGAGACCTATAAGGCCAGGCTCGTGGCAAAATGATTCAAACAAAGGCAAGGGATTGACTTTGATGAAATTTTTTCTCCTGTTGCCCTGTTAAAATCAATTCGGATTTTGCTTGCGATTGCTGCTTACTACGACTATGAGATCTGGAAAATGGACGGGAAAACGACCTTCCTCAATGGGAACTTGAGGAGGAAGTGTATATGACACAGCCAGGGGGTTTTCTTTCCAAGGGAAATGAACACCTAGTGTGTAAGCTGCTGCGAACCATATATGGTTTAAGGCAAGCTTCTCGTAGATGGAACATCCGTTTTGATGAGACAATCAAAGAGTTTGGTTTTATCAAAAATATAGATGAACCATGTGTCTACAAGAAGGTTAGTGGGAGCACGGTAACATTTCTTGTATTGTATGTGGATGACATACTTCTTATAGGAAATGATATACTGATGCTACAATCAGTCAAAGTATGTCTATCAAAGAACTTCACCATGAAGGACTTGGGAGAAGCATCCTACATTCTCGGTATGAAGATCTATAGAGACAGATCTAGAAGAATGATAGGTCTTACCCAGGGTATATACATCCAGAAAGTGCTTAAAAGGTTTAGCATGGAAAACTCCAAAAGAGGTCTCATACCGATGAGCCATGGAGTGTCCCTTTCCGAAAAAATGTCTCCTAAGACACCTGAGGAAAGAGAGCGTATGAGTAAGATTCCTTATGCTTCAACAATAGGATCTATCATGTACGCGATGTTGTGTACAAGGCCTGATGTTGCTTATTCAATTAGTGTGACGAGCAGATATCAGTCCAATCCAGGTGAAGACCACTGGAAAGCAGTGAAAAACATCCTTAAGTACTTGCGAAGGACTCAGGATATTTTTCTTGTTTTTGGTGGTGAATCTGAGTTGAAAATAGAGGAGATGTCAACGTCGAGAGAGTTGACACACATAACAACATAGCAGACCCACTCACAAAGCCACTTTCTCAGAGTCACTTTGATCGTCATAAAGACAAGATGGGTATTAGATACCAGAGTGATTGGCTTTAGTACAAGTGGGAGATTGAAAGAGATATGTCCTAAGTCCAATCATGTATGAGGATTTAGGAATAACATTTATGTAATCTGTTTTGATTTCATTGATATTAATAAAAGACTTGTTTTGTTTTTATTACGGGCTCTATCTATTTAAATGTTTAAATAAGATATACCACATTTTAGAGTAAAGCTTTTTATGGATTGTGATGAGATCATAATAATGAGACCTAAAAGATGATAACTCTAAACTTAAATAGTTCCTGGTCGTAGGATTACTAACTGGTAATTAATAATCCGCAAAGATCGGTACATACTATGCTTGCTTCATTATAAAGTATGTCTGTTCTCATAGACATTTGTGTGGTGACATTATAGCTAGTATGTAGGTGCTTATTATAGAATAAGTTCACTGAACATGACTCACACAGCTGAACAACTGATGGAGTTCACTCACATGTCGGCAGTTGTTCACATAGTGATAGTTGTACAAGTATCCTTAGACTTGAGGTCATCATAGTCATCTTGTATATACTGAACTATGCTTTGATTTAGTTCTTAGTCTCAAGGGACAATTATAAGGGCTCTACTGGGTATAGGAATTTGTACACGAAGATAGTGTATGATCAATAAAGGATCTACCCCTCATAGTGTAGGAAGAGAATGTTCAATGCTGATCCACTTATGTTAGTTCAGGAATCTCTGGCCAGAGTGAATGAAATTAGAAAGGAGTTTCTAATTTACATTAAATAGAACTAAGCATAGTGAATGGGAAAGCAAGTGATTAAATAAGATAGGCTTGACACAAGTTCCATGCCTTGTATTTAATCGTGACATTGCAGGGTAGAAGGAATTAATTGTACGGTAACTGCTAATTGAATAGGTTCTTGGTATTCAAAGCAGTGAATTCGTATTATCCGGATAGTCATGATATGGTGAGAAGTATCCCTCACGATGTAGAATAAATATGATTAATTAATTAATCATATTTAATGAATTAGAGAATTTATATAAATAATGATAAAATAGTTTTATTATTATTTATTTCTACTATCGGCTTAATATTGAACCTACAGGGTCTCACCATAAAAAAGAATGATTTAATGGTGGAGAAATTAATTAATAATGGCTGATAATTATTTATTTATGAAATAAATAATTAATTGGCAAATTTAATAATTAATTAAATGAGATTTATTTCATTATAAATTAATTAAGAAAAAGTTCTTAATATTATTAATTAAGAATTTAATTTTTGGAAATTAAATCAAGTGAGAGAATTATTTCTAAAGTGTTTAGAAAAAGGATTAATAATTAAAAGGTGTTTTAATTATTAGTGAGAATAATAAAGGGTTAATAATAATATTTTATGGGAAAATTTTTAGCTGAAAATTTTGCCTATAAATATACTATTATAGACCCTATTTTTGCCTCAACCAAAAAGATTTACAAAACCCTAATTCTCTCCAACTCCTCCTCCTTCATTACATCGTTTTCTTGGTGGATACCGGTGGAGTGCTTCACACTTGAGGAGCAGCTGTTAAGGATCTCCGTTCATCATTTTTGGATCGCCATTAAAGACCTCCATCTTTCCATTAATGTAAAGCTTCTTAAGGTAAACATACTGAACTACGAATTAAATATTATTTTTCGCATGGATCCTGCAGAGGGTTTCATTTTTTTAAGATTTAAATTTATGTTTTCGTTGCATTTATGTGCTAAAAAACCCTTCACAAGTATCTAAGGTAAAGACAGTTTATGTGTCTGTTTCTTCCCTAAGAACATCCTTCAAGTGATCAAGAATTTCCAGTTCTTCTATAATAAGTGTTCCACTTAGAGCTTCTACAAGTTTTTGTCTTGCAGCCTTTGGATAACCACTGTCCAGTAAATCAATCCTAAATCGCGAGAATCCACCAGCTTTGATGTTTAGAAATTTCCCATCTTTAGAGATTCTACTCATTCCTTTGGCCATGAGCTCTTTTAATCTTTTATGAACATCTCAATTTCTTCATTATACTTCCTCACTCTTTCTTCAGATTCAACCTTATTTCTTTTTCTTGTTTCTTCCCTTTCAATCAACCATTCAGCTATAACTGATCTCCATACCCTTGTGGCAGTATCCTTGTCCTTTAGCAAACTTTTTATTTTCTTAATTTCTGTGGGAGAAAGAGAGTCCATTAAATCACTTCCAAGAAAGGTAAAAGACCCATCTACATAGAAAATTCTAATTTCCCTAAGAGATACAACCCAGACTCTGACTATTTCCTTAGCAAGTTGTTGAAAATGATCCTCATCTGAGATGCACCAATTCAAAGGTAGAAAGTCAGATTGCTTGAAATATTTCCAGATGGCCCTTTCAGTGACTTCTCCTTTCTTTGCAAGCTTGGCTTTCTTAGGCTTTCTCCCAACAGATTTGAGATTGACTTTTAGTGAAGGTTTGGCTAAAGGTAGGGTTGTGATTTTCTTGAGATTTGTTTGGCTTATGGTGATTGGAATTTTTAGGAAAGAGTTGGTTGTTTGTTTGTACAGAAATTTTGGCTTAGATGTTGAGAGTAGTTTATTAATTGATGTTGTCGATATAGAAGTTTTGGCTAGAGGCTGAGCTAGAGCTATTTGGATTTTTAGGGTTTGCTGTGGTTCTGAGTCATCATATCTCCTTTTACTTCTTCTCTCATTGGCTCTCCTCTTCTCATCATTTTTCTTATCATCATCCTTCTTCTTCTCACCACCCTTACTGCCAGATGACTTAGTGGATTTACTTGGATTTGAGCCAGAAGGATCTTGATCATCTTTCTTCTGCTCATCATCATCCAAATTATCCTTGTTGATTTGAATTTTAGGTAAGTTGGCTTCAGCATCACGCAAGTATCTCCCCAACAGCTTTATCATCTCTACATCATCATTATTCTTGTTCTTCTTTGATTTTAAGTCAATTTCCAGAATCATGATAAGCTTCTTGTTGGCCATGACACATTGTTTAGGGATTTGAAAGTGTTTGAAGTGCCTGGTGTTTGGAAAGATGTATGTTATACCCTTGTTTGGCTGTAGGTATGCTTTAGGAAAAGCAGCCACTTGTGCATTCTTCAATTCAGTTAGCAGCATGGTATCTTCATGAGTTACAACTTTGACTTTGTTGATCATAATGTCCAACTTAGATGCCCTTCTTGATATAAGATAATTGAGGGACACCTGCATACATCTATCTATCCCTGAGTCATTGATATTGACCACAATCCTCTTTTGTAGAAAATTTTCTTGATTCACCATGACCACCCTTAAGAAATTTATTGTCTTATCCAGGGTCTTTTTGTATGAGAAGTGATTATCATTGAGAGAAACTTTTAGGGCCTTGAACAATTCATCAAATTCTTTTTAACACCCTGGACTTGTTGAGATGATCTGGATTGTGCTAGCCTAGCCTCTATCTCCCCTTAGTCTTGTTGGCAGGCATGAGAAGGGGAGTAGGGATTTCAGGCATTATCTGTTCTGGAAGTGATGGAAGAGGAATGTTGAGCTTGCTTATGATGGCTCCTAAAGCAACAGAGTTGTGCATTTGTAGGTTCTTGTGAGAGTCCACCAGGGTCTTGATATCTTTCTGTTGGCTTTTGACCAGAGAAGTCAAAGTTTGAACTTGAGTGCTGAGAGAAGCATTGGAGGTTTCCAAAGAAGCAACTTGATCCTTGAGTGCTTGAATATCTATAGAGGAAGAGCTTGGAGCAGATATAGCAGTAGATTGACCAAAAGTGGCTTGCACAAATTTTTGAATTTCATCCATAACCAAAGGTGAAGGAGTGTATCTTGTAGTGTGCATTTGATCCAGCTTCAACCTTGTGTCATTGGATTTACTGATATGTTCTTGAACAACTTTGTGCAAGGCCACAAATGATTCCTTGAGTTAATTTACACTTTTATCAATCCCACTGAGATCATACCTAGACATTTGCTGTGAGAAGGTCTTAAATTGATTTTTGATCTCAGTTTGTGAAGGGATAATTTGGTCCATATTTTCTCTGACCATCTTCATTACTTTGTCCTGATGACCATTCAATGTTATTTGTAGAGCTTTTCTAAAGTTGCGGAAAGCCTTAATTTGAGCCTTGTAGACTTCAATGATGGCATCATATACCTCCTGTGGAGTGAGGGATCTAACATTGCTTCCCAAGATAATAATGTACTCTTTTCTGAAGTTTGCTAACACAACATCCATCTCAATTGTAAATTCTTTGTCCAACCAAGCATCACAGTTAGCATCCTGACCAGCTTCATCAACAATCTTTGCTTGATTGTCTTCCACATCAGCCTGGTAGGAGAGCATGATAGCTTGGTAATCTTGATTGGACATGTTGGATGTGAGTAGCTGTTGTGAGATTTGAGCCAGGCCTCCAAGTTGATCAACTCTAAGGTCTTCAATAGTAAATTGTTGATTTTTAGTGTCTTGAAGCCATTGAGAGATGAGGTGTGTTTGAGATGTAGAGGGCTGAGCAGCAGAATCACCTGTGACTGAAGTCACAGTTTTACTCACAGATTGCTCTGTGGTTATAGCTAGTTGTTGTTCCACACTAGTTGTGGGAACCTCCAATTGAATTGGAGGGGATTCGATTGGGTTACTGCCATATGCACCAGTCTCAAACCCTTGTGTGTCTTGCACCACACTGTCACCTGAATGTGCTATATTTGCCTCCCCTATGATAGGATCATTGGAAATTGTACTCCTAGCATCAACTGCCAAAGCAATTTTTGCTAGGGTTTTGAGGGGAGTTGTTCTTACATGAGGAACCTCCAATTGAATTGGAGAGGATTTAGATAGCTCCCCCTCAGGAGTACTACCCTCAAACCTAACAGTCTGTGAAGACTGATTTGCACATGAAGGTGCATTAAGAGTTTCCATGGGGTCTTCAGTAAAAACTGATGAATCCCCCATATTTTTGATGGTTGTTGATTGACATTTATGACACTTTATAATGCTCTAATAAGCTTGGAATTGATGTATTTGTACTCAAGTTGTTAAGTGTTTTAACGTATTTTCTAGTATTTTTGCATTTCAGGCATTAATCTGTGAATCAGGTGAATTAGCATTGTTTTGGGCTAATTTGATGTCAAGGTGGTGTTGGAATAAAAGCTCGTGGAAAGTCGGCTTGAAGCAGCAAGGAAAAAGTTGAAATGTGAGTTTTTCCCAGAAGGAAGAGGCACCCGCGCTGTGATAGCGCGCGGCTGCGCCAGGATTCCAGAAAGGCAGCGCGTCCGCGTTCTGATAGCGCGTGGTCGCGCCGGTGCGAAAAATATAAACCCTGATTCTAATTCGATTCTAAGTGGCGAGACTTCCAGACTGCAAAGGGCTGCTATATAAATTCAAATAAAAACATTTTCATGGGAGAGACGTACCAGAGCGCAAGGAGAGTCGTAAGAAGACCGTTTTTAGCACGATTCAACGAAGACAAAGAAGATCTTCTTTTTACTTGTGAATCTTTGTTTTAAGTTGTATTTGGATGATAGTTTTCTTACTTGTGAACCTTACTCTTGTTTTGTACTTTGTTTTATTTATTCGTTATGAAGACTGCGTTTGTTATACCATGTTTTCATCAGAACCCACGGTGATGATGAGTCCGATTATGGGCTAATCGTTATCGTGGGGTTCTAACGGATTTACTTATGGATTTCATTAGTTAAATTGTTTTGATGCCTTAGTATGTGGTAATTTATTAAAATCCTAGTATTGGTTGTGCGTATTCCTCTTATGAGCGTCGCGAACTTATAAGATAGTGTGTTAATTCTTAATGTGGTGCCCCAAAATCCGGGGTCAGGGATCTCAGAGGCCACGCCATCTTAATCACTATAAACCACATACCTCGCATCACAATATATAAATACTCACACTTTACAAGCCCACACTTATCACACACACACTTACATGTTATTGCCTTGGAAACGAACCATTCATTACTAGAATAAGTCAAACCACAAAGTGATGATTATTACAACCCAAAAATAACTAAGTCTTACCGGGGAATAACCTTTAAGTAAGGCTAATCCATCGGCCGAATATTTTTTTCTTATTTATTACCTTACATAAGTCATACTTATAAATAAGCCGAACTAAAAACAACTGAAAACCAATCCAGCTTATTCGGTCTACCTATGGTACAGAACCAAACAACCTACGGAACAGTTGGCCATTTCCTACCCGCTTCTTGGCTCTGTGTCTCATGATAGGCATCTTGATTCACTGTTGTGTTGTGTCAATTTTAAGAAAACAAGTGTGAGCTATAATGTCCAACATAATAATGTACAGTATAAAACGACTGTATGATAAACTTACGTAAAACGTCATATATGATAATTATGTTTTATTCAAAAATAGTTTTCCTTTGTGATATACACCTTCTTATGAAAACAATTCTTTAGTGGATTTTATTATCATGCGAATACCTTAATGGTAAACCCAACACCTAGGCTTGGGTTACGGTATTACATCACAATTCCAATTGGAAGAATAGGACATTTGTTAGAGCCACTGCATACGATGATCAGTCGTACTACAGAAATAGTAACCCTTTTCTACTAGTAGAAGGATGACACCTTCGTATCCCGGTTATCACCCTTCCCGCATTCGGGCTCCGTGTCCCATTTTGGGTATACACATACTTCACAAGTTCCTGAGTACATAAAGTACCTTCGCCTGCGGTACCTTTGGTAGTCCATCTAGTACATATAGTACCAGAGTCTACCCCTCCCTTGTCCTTTAAAAGAATTCTATCATATCTCGAGAACTCGAACCACATCGAAGTTCCCCCAAGCGTTTTGCTTGTTGATAGAAATAGCTTGATTTATTAGCTTATATATGTATATGTATACGTACTTTAGAATTTTTCGGAGGAAGTACTAAGGATGTGAGTTGACCGTTGTCAACAGATAATTAAATAAGGGGGGAGGGGAGTTTTTTTTGAAACTATATTCAAAATATTTAAAATAAGTCGAGATAACATTCTTCGACGATCTGAAATTATTCGAATGATTTTCCGAAAATCAAAATGTTTTTAAATCAGGTACTATGATTTTTAAATCATAATTAAACCATTTAATAAATAATAATTAAATAAATAATAATCGATAAATAATTAAACCTCGAAGGAGTTTACTTCTAAAAGAATATTTAAAATAATATTCCTCAACTAATTCATGTTTACGTAATTTAATAACCTTTAATTTTTAATTGGGTTTAAAATAAATAATCGTTGGAATATGCTTCTCCCATAATAAATGAGTAGGTATATAATATTTATTACTCGAACGATAAAATATAGTTGAGGGAATACGATCTTTGAAAATTGTTTTAATAAAAGTTCGAGGTGTTTAATATTTCGTAAGTGGACGTTGGGTCCCTTAATACGTAACTACTATGGACTTTTAATCATCCCATAATATCATCGGAATGATTCCTGGGTTCTTATTTTAAAATTCCGACCGACTCTCGGTCTTATAATAATACGTCACGCTTATAGCGGGATTAAACGTTTCACGATATACTTATCGTACAACATCGCTACATTATGTGAAAATTCAATTACTACGTATCATGGAAAGCATTGTATATATGCAATGATAATAAAACAATCCTTTCAAAACACAACAGTAAATGGAGTTGGGTTTGTAAACTTGCCTGGGTATCTCGAGGTGGAGGATGCTCTAGGTTCCGCTCGGAAATCTATAATCTTAAACACAATTCGTTTCGTTAGGTCCCGTTCTAATTTACGGCGACTCGCATTCATGCGCTACTTATTATGCACCCTCTCAAATTATATTATCCTTATTATTTATTTAAGTCTTTATTCACATTATGGTCTCTTCCTTTTTCAAAGTATCTTAAGTCCATTTCATTGTTCATCGTCGGCTCCGCTTATGGATTATACGGTTTTCTAATCGCGCGGTCTCGGCTCCGATATTTTTATAAAATTGAAAAATCATTATTTTCACTTGAAATTTTTGTGGAATTTAGGAAACTCAATTTAATACTCTCTGTAAATATTTCATGATTTATGAACATTTTTAAGTCGATCCTTTTTATTTTCAAAGTTCATAATTTGTAGCAGTTTTGTCGCGTAAATCACTTTTAGTAAAACGGCCATAACTTTTGATCTGTAAATCAAAATCAAGGGATTCAAGTGCCTAAACGATCCTTATAACATTTTCTATCATAATCAAGGGTTAGTTTTAAAGAAACTACAGTTTACATCTTCGGGACTTTCTGCAGAAACTTAAAGTTGCGTTTTGTTCATTTTAGCGAGATTACGGTTACGATTGGAGTTTTGTTTATGCCTTAAATCTTTATACTACCACCAACTATCAACATATCATCATCACCACATTAAATTCTCTCAAAAACATCATGTTCTTGAGGCAACAACAATCAACCTTAAATCTACTTAGCTAAACATCAAGATTACAACAATACTTCCACCAAAACTAGGTTTACAACTATGTTCTAAAAGAATCTTGAACTTAAATCTGAAGTAAGGTTGGGTCAAAGATTTATACCTTTCTTAAGATCATGAGATGTGTTCTTGATGATGTTGAAGTCTTGGGAGAGCTTAGTATGGGTTTTGGAACCTAAAACAACCATCAAAATCTAGAAACAAAATACAAGTTACTATTCATACTATTAACTATCATCTTTCTTGATTTTATTTCACCCATCAAACCTTGATAATAAGAGCTCAAAGATTTATCTTACCTTATTTTAGGTGGTATGAATCTTGAGAATTAATGGGAGGATTTATCCATGGCTAGAGCTTGATGTTTTAATTTTGATTTCCTTGTTTTTAGAGAAATGGTCGAATGAAGGTATTTGGGAGAGAGAGGGAGTGTTTTTGTGTTGCTTCTTGGGATCTTCTTGAAATAATGCTTGTGATAGCTTGTAGTTGATTTTTATTCTCTACTATATAACCTAGGATTTATTCTTTGTTAACAAATCCTTGGACAAAAACTAGCTAGGCTTTCTAGGTTACAAGCTAAGCTACTTAGCTTAGCTCTTTAGCTTACTATTTGATAGCCCTTGGTTGATCATCCCATACCTTAGCTCACTATTTCATAAAGTAACCATGGTTACTTTTATATCATGGTTAGTTAGGGCGTTATGTTTATTTAATCATTTACGCGTTTGTTCGGTCGCTTAACATTTTCGTAATACTTTCTCGTAAATGGTTCGCGACGTAAATTCTTTCATATTTATTCCCTATATTTTGAATTATCAAACTTGGATATAAATCCGTAGGGTTTTAAATTCATAATTATATCGTGATTCCCGTAATCCTCGATGATTCGTAAATATGATCGTTTTTCAAAGTTCGTTTTCTTCGAAAACTAATAGTGTTTACATACACTCATTTGGTACGTATAATCATAATATCAACTTCAAATCTCATTTTCTCATGCACAACATAGTGTGGGTTAAATGTTTTCCCCGTTTGTCAGGGTTACTATTCATTAAATGTTTTTACAAGGTCTCAAAAATTCGAGTTATTACAGTCTTCCCCTCTAACAAGGATTCCGTCCCGTAATCAATTAGAAAATAAGTGGGGATATCTATTCCTCATCGCGTCTTCAAGTTCCTAAGTTGACTCTTCGACATTTTGATTCCTACACAAGATTCTAACCAGCTTCACAGTCTTGTTCCTTAGCACTTATTCTTTTTGGTTCATTATCCTTACTGGCTGCTCAATGTAGGTCAGGTCTGGTTGTAAATCTACGTGCTCATATTCTATCATATGTCGCGCATCCGCATGGTACTTCCTTAACATGGACACGTGGAACACGTTGTGCACTTGTTGCAGATTAGGAGGCAAGGCGAGTTCGTAAGCTAGAGGTCCTATTCTCCTCAAAATTTTAAAGGGTCCTATGAATCTGGGACTCAGCTTCCCTTTCTTCCCAAATCTCATCACTCCTTTCCATGGAAATACCTTCAATAACACTGAATCCCCTACTTCATATTCTCTATCCTTCCTAGTCTGATCGGCATACTTCTTTTGTCTATCTTAAGCTGCTACCAGTCTTTTCCTGATGAGTCCCACCATTTCCCTGGTCTGCTGGACTAACTCTGGTCCTATTATCTTGTGTTCTCCAACTTCATCCCAACATAGGGGAGAGCGACATCTCCTTCCGTAAAGAGCTTTATATGGAGGCATTCTTATGCTAGCGTGATAGCTATTGTTGTAAGCAAATTCGATCAGGGGTAAGTGGTCATTCCAATTTCCTTTAAAGTCGATGACACACACTCGTAGCATATCTTCTAGGGTCTGAATAGTCCTTTTGCTTTGTCCATCAGTCTGGGGGTGGTAAGCGGTACTCATGTTTAGTCTGGTGCCTACACATTCCTGGAAGCTTCTCCAAAATCGAGAATTAAAGCTTGGGTCTCGATCTGACACTATGGCAACAGGAACGCCGTGTCTCACTATAATTTCCTTTAAGTAGATATCCACCAGCTTGTCTAAGATGTACCTTTCGTTGATTGGTAGGAAGTACGCGGACTTGGTCAGTCTATCTATGATAACCCATATGGCATCGTGATTGGTCTTCATTCTTGGTAGGCCTGTCACAAAATCCATGGCTATATGCTCTCATTTCCATTCCAGAATCTCCAAGGGCCGTAATAGTCCACTTGGTCACTGATGTTCAGCCTTCACTCTCTAGCATGTCAAGCACTTGCTGACCCACTCTGCTACTTCTCTCTTCATGTTAGGCCACCAATAATATTCTTTAAGGTCACGATACATCTTCGTACTTCCTGAGTGGATTGAATATCTGGAGCTGTGCCCTTCGTGCAGCAGCTCGCCATTTAACTCTTGCACATTTGGAATCCAAATTCGGGACGCATACCTCATAATCCCTTTCTCGTCCTTCTTGCTTCTTACTTCCTCACCGGTCAATGTTCCTCTTTCTTCACTCATCTTCTTTTCCTGACATACTCGTATCTTTTCAGTCAGTTCCGGCACTAGCTTAATCTTAAATAATCCTTTTGTTCCTTTACCGGTCATTCTCACGTCAATTTCCATTTTCTCAAATTCTTTAATTAATTCATCAGATGTCATTATCATTTTGAGTCTTTCCTTCCTACTAAGGGCGTCAGCCACCACATTGGCTTTACCCGGGTGATACAAAATCTCACAGTCATAGTCCTTAATCAACTCTAACCACCTCCTATGTCTCATGTTTAGTTCTTTCTGAGTAAAAATATATTTGAGGCTCTTGTGGTCTGTGTAAATCTCGCATTTCTCACCGTACAGGTAGTGTCTCCAAATTTTCAGGGCAAACACTATGGCTGCTAATTCTAGATCGTGCGTTGGGTATCTGCTCTCATACTCCTTCAATTGCCGAGAGGCATACGTGATAACCTTTCCGTACTGCATAAGCACACATCCTAGGCCTTTATGCGATGCATCGCTGTATATCACAAACTCTCCCTTTTCATCGGGAAGAGCGAGCACTGGTGCTGACACCAGTCTCCTTTTCAGTTCCTGAAAGCTTTCCTCATATTTCTCTGTCCATACAAACGTTTTTGTTTTCTGGGTAAGTCTAGTCAGTGGGCCGACTATCTTAGCAAAGTCTTGCACGAATCTCCGATAATATCCCGCTAAACCCACAAAACTCCTAACCTCTGTTGGGGTAGTTGGTCTTTCCCAATTGGATACCGCCTCTATCTTGGCGGGGTCAACTAAAACTCCTTTGATACTCACCACATGCCCTAAGAACTGAACTTCCCTTAACCAAAACTCGCACTTTGAGAACTTGGCATATAATTTCTCGTTCCTCAAGATTTCTAAGACTATCCTCAAATGTTATGCATGTTCTTGCTCTATCCTTGAGTAGATTAGAATATCATCTATAAAAACTATCACACATATATCTAGGTACTTTTTGAACACTTTGTTCATCAAATCCATAAAGGTTACGGGTGCATTGGTTAGCCCAAACGACATGACTAAGAACTCATAGTGTCCATATCTAGTGTGAAAACAGTCTTCGCTATATCCTCAGGTTTGATTTTTAACTGGTGATATCTTGTCCTCAAATCTATTTTGGAAAAATGCACAGCTCCCTTGAGTTGGTCGAATAGGTCATCAATCCTAGGGAAAGGGTACATATTCTTAATAGTCAGTTTATTCAATTCTTGGTAGTCTATGCATAATCTCATACTGTCGTCCTTTTTTTTACAAACAGTACTGGCGCTCCCCATGGCGACACACTGGGTCTTATCATCCCATTATCTAATAATTCTTGCAGCTGAGAAGCTAATTCCTTCATCTCGACCGGGGCTAGCCTATAAGGGGCCTTAGATACTGGTGCCGTTCCTGATGCTACTTCTGTAGCGAATTCCATTTCCCTGTTGGGTGGTAACCCTGGTAAGTTCTCTGAGAACACATCCTCAAATTCATTCACTATGGGTATGTCCTATATATTAGAAACTTCCTTCTTAGTATCCATCACATAATCCAAATAGGCCTCATTACCTTTCCTTAACAATCTTTTTGCCTGTAGCATGGTCACAATCTATTTCGCTCTATTACTAGATAACAATCTTTTTGTACTCTTATCTTTACTCTCTTTCGCTCACAATCTATTTGTGCTCCATTACTAGATAACCAATCCATTCCTAAGATTACATCAAATTCTCCTAAAGCGAATGGGATTAGGTCAACTTCGAAGACTCTCCCTTTTAATTTCAACTTGTATTTAGGGTGTACTTAATTTACAAGAATTATTTCTTTGTTCGCTATTTCCACTTGTAATACCTCGCGAAAAGGTACGACGTTAAGTTTTAACTTTTTAGCAAAATCTTAAGAGATAAATGACTTGGTTGCTCCAGAATCAAATAGGACATTTGCATGTTTGGAATTTAACAGAAGGGTACCTGCTATCACATCACTGTTTTGGAAAGCATCCTTAACGGTCATGTTGAAGGTCCTAGCAGCTGGAGGTCGGTTGGATGCAGCTCTGCTCATCCCTGAGGCTGGGGGCTTCAATGTCGGGCAATCCTTTCTCATGTGTCCTACCTTCCCACATTGGAAACACGTCACATTGGGTCGGGTGAAATTATTGGCAAGGTGTCCGGTTTGGTCACACCTGTAGCATTTCAGAGGGGCTCTCGCCTGGGTGCACACTTCAAGGTATCTTTTTCCACATGTTTAACATTCCGATATTGGCTCACGGGGTTGGCTATGAAATGTTTCCCTAGATTGTCCGCCTCCATGGCCAACGCTCTCACTTGGGGTCTTTCTAAATCTGGGGCCTCGCGCAGTTTGGGACACCACTCCCCTAACGAACCTGCTTGGAAGGCTCCTGTTCACGGTTCCTCCTCCTTGGCTTCCTATCTTCCTCTTCCTATTTTCCTTTCCTTTAAACTTTGTTCATTGCCAGCTTCAATAATCGAGGCTTTTTGCACTAAGGTGGCATAATCTGTCAGCTCTAGTACTGCCACTCGGTTCTGAATCCACTATTTCAGACCAAGCTGAAACCTTCGCGCTTTCTTCTCTTCGGTATTCACGAACTCAGGCATAAATCATGATAACTCAGTAAACTTGGCCTCATACTCTACCACAGTCATCTTATCTTATTTCAACTCCAGAAACGTAATCTCCATCCGGGTTTCCATAAACCTAGGGAAATTCTTGTCTAAGAACAGTCGGGTAAATCTATCCCATGGAATCACAACATCAGTCTCTAGGTTTCGTTTGGACTCCCACCAATAATTAGCTTCTCCTTTCAGCATGTAAGAAGTGAAAATGGTCTTGTGTCATTCTTCCACACCTAGTATTTTGAAGGACTTTTCTATCTCTTTGAGATAGGCCCGTGCTTCAACGGGGTCGGCAGATCCTAGAAACTCTGAAAGTTTGAGGGATTTGAACGCCCTGAAGGCAGTGGTCGTAGTCTGTTGGGTAGCATGCGGCTGTGATGGAATGGGCTGTTGGTTCATATTTGCTCTTAAAAGTTCCATAAACTCATTCATGGGGATCCCTCCCTAATGGGTATCCTCAGCCTCTTCTTCTACATATTCTTCCTCATCATATTCATTATAGTCTAGGTCCTCTTCACTTTCTTCATTCACTACAGGGTCAGGTTCATTCCGTTGTTGGTTAAAAGATTCTGCGGGCTGTGCCCTGGTTCCTCTTCTACGAGGTGGCATTGTTCTGATAATGAAAATTTTTCAATATAGTTGCAAAAAATTTACCATTGGATTAATTTATTCATATATAAGCATGTCATTTATTATCTAGCATGTTTTTATCAAGTGCAATAATATGGAAATCAATTTCTTAATAACTGCTAGATATATATACCATAGGGTCTCCCACTTAAATCTGGGGGACAAAACAACTAACCGAGTTCATACATGGCCTGATTATAATACATCATTACTTGTCCTGAATACTGAAATGCAGATACATAAGTCGTGCACCCTGAAGGGCTAGGAACGCTATCTACTACCAGCTATCCTATCAAAATTGGTGACAAGTCACCCATCCCTCTTCAAGGTTCATAAATAGTCACCAGGTCCTCAGTCACTATCACTACGCGTAAGGTCATGCACCCTCCTCATCGCTCCTGCCAACATCAGCTCTGCGTCAACTACCAGGATGTATCCTCCAACTGCCGTTATCCTCATCTGAACCCGGGTACGGAGCTCGATCCCATCAATCTCTCTGCGAGCTATGGCTGGGGAAGCAGCTCTGAAGTCCCCTGGATATCCTAGTCGGATGGCTCTCTCAGCTATCAGTGCCTGTCGTAGCTCTATGATGCGGGCATAAGCCGCGGTGATCTCAGCATTAAGCTGAGCCACTATCCAGTCGTGTACAGCTACATGTATGGTCGCTGGGGGTGGTAGAGGTGAGTCTGGGTCGCTAGTGAAAGAGATGTGTCCTAAGTCCAATCATGTATGATGATTTAGGAATAACTTTTATGTAATCTGTTTTGATTTCATTGATATTAATAAAAGACTTATTTTGGTTTTATTGCGGGCTTTATCTATTTAAGTGTTTAAATAAGATATACCATAGTTTATATTAAAGCTTTTTATGGATTATGATGAGATCATAATAATGAGACCTAAAAGATGATAACTCTAAACTTAAATATTTCCTGGTCGTAGGATTACTAACTGGTAATTAGTAATCCACAAAGATCGGTACATACTATGCTTGCTTCATTATGAAGGATGTCTGTTCTCATTGACATTTGTGTGGTGACACTATAACTAGAATGTAGGTGCTTATTATAGAATAAGTTCACTGAACATGACTCACACAGTTGAACAACTGATGGAGTTCACTCATATGTCAGCAGTTGTTCACATAGTGATAGTTGTACAAGTATCCTTAGACTTGAGGTCATCATAGTCATCTTGTGTACACTGAACTATGCTTTGGTTTAGTTCTTAGTCTCCAGGGACAATTATAAGGGCTCTACTGGGTATAGGAATTTGTACACGAAGATAGTGTATGATCAATAAAGGATCTACCCCTTCTAGTGAAGGAAGAGAATGTTTAATGCTGATCCACTTATGCTAGTTCAGGAATCTCTGGCCAGAGTGAATGAAATTAGAAATGAGTTTCTAATTTACATTAAATAGAACTAAGCATAGTGAATGGGAAAGCAAATGATTAAATAAGATAGGCTTGACACAAGTTCCATTCCTTGTATTTAATCATGACATTGCAAGGTAGAAGGAATTGATTATACGGTAACTACTCACTGAATAGGTTCTTGGTATTCTAAGCAGTGAATTCATATTATCCGGATAGTCGCGATATGATGAGAAGTATCCCTCACGATGTAGAATAAATATGATTAATTTATTAATTAATCATATTAAATGAATTAGAGAATTTATATAAATAATGATAAAATAGTTTTATTATTATTTATTTCTACTACCGGCTTAATATTGAACCTACAGGGTCACACCATAAAAGAGAATGATTTAATGGTGGAGGAATTAATTAATAATGGCTGGTAATTACTTATTTGTGAAACAAATAATTAATTAGCAGATTTAATAATTGATTAAATGAGATTTAATTAATTCTTAATATTGTTAATTAAGAATTTAATTTTGGAAATTAAATCAAGTGAGAGAATTATTTTTCTAAAGTGTTTAGAAAAGGGATTAATGATTAAAAGGTGTTTTAATTATTAGTTAATTGGTTAATAAGAATAATCAAATAAAGGGTTAATAATAATAATATTTTATGGAAAATTTTCAGCTGAAAATTTTGCCTATAAATATACAATTATAAACCCTATTTACCTCAACCCAAATAATTAACCCTAATCCTAAAGTAGAACAAGAGGGAGGCAACTAATTCTCTCAATCTCTTCCTCCTCCATCACATTGTACTCTTGGTGGATACCGGTGGAGTGCTTCACACTTGAGGAGCAGCTGCTAGGGATTTCCGTTCATCGTTCTTGGATCGTAATTAAAGACCTCCATCTTTCCATTAACGTAAAGTTTCTTAAGGTAAACATACTGAACTACGAATTAAATATTATTTTTCGCATGGATCCTGCGGAGGGTTTCGTTTTTTTTTAAGATTTAAATTTATGTTTTCGTTTCATTTATGTGCTAAAAACTCTTCAATGGCATCAGAGCTACTTGCGAAAAGTTTTTAATTCGTTTATGTGTTTAACTGTTTCCGATATATGAGCATGTACGTGATTCACCATGATTTGATGTTGATATAATATGCTTATATATGTATGGTTTTGAATATATGATATTCATGTGAGTTATATAATCATAAAATGATTATGTAATCTGTATATATACTGATATATACATGATTTATGTTTGTTCTAATTATGAGAATCATATTAGATACGGATTCTGAATTGGCTGCTGCAGATTTGCTGAAATCTGAGTCTGGTGTCCGATTTACGCAAACGAATACCCTATTACATAGGTAAACGAGCGTCTGAACAAAACTGATAGATAAAGCTATCAACGACTCATCTGTAAGGTGTTTGACGTCGTTTACTGCCCGTAAACAGTGATTCTTGTTTTTCTGATTTGATTCTGATTTTTCTGATTTTTGTCATATTTTTTTTATGATTAGATCATGGATAATATGATATGTTAAGATCAGATTATGTGTTTTAACATGCTTTTATGTGTTGTATGAGCATGGTGGATGGTTATGGCCTTTCGACCTTAGTGTAATGGTTTTGGTTTTGGTTTTAAATATGACTTGCATGTCGTCAATCTTTGTAATCATAAATCTCGAATGTAACTCGACTTATTCTTATAAGTTCATTAGATTAGTTTTACTTTCAATCTATGTAATGTAATTGAAGACTCAAGAAGGCTATCCAATGGAGGTGATACAAAGAAGAAGACGAGGCATACAAGAAGTCTAAACAAAGAAGAAGACTTATGTAATAAGTAGTTGTATTTATTTCCATCACCATATTAGATTGACCTTGATCTTCATCATGAGCTTGATAAAGATCACATATGATGGGGCCATAACAATTATATTATAAATACAATCATGAGATTCTTGTGTTTATGAAACACGTAATTAAATATGAATTTTCAATATTGAGAGAAAGGATGATTCTGTCAAAAGCAGATTTCTATCTGTAAGAAAGGGGTATTAAGTAACGCCTCTTGACAATGCTCCTCCCGATCTGGGAATCATCTGATTATCGATTATTGATTTGAAATATTTAATTTAAAAGGAAAAACCTCTTTATAATATGATTATGATTGTAACATAATATAATCCCTCTAAAATTAAATAATATCAAGTAGTAATTGGCCAATGACACAACGGGCTTGTGTCGGTCATAGCCTTCCAACATGGTAGAAAGTGGTTCTTATTTTTAAATCATTGTCGTTCCGTGCTACAGCCGAGGGCTTTGATTTTGAAATAAGAAATACTTGTCTATTACATAGAGATGTGTACATTGAATTAGAATCTAAAGGTCGTTACGTGCTACAGCCGTGGGCCGTTGGAGACTGATTCAATTGTACGAAATGTTGGGTTAGACTTGACTTAGAATATTGAGTTTGTCGTGCTACAGCCGTAACTCAATTATTCAAGAGGCTAAAGTTTTATTAGGGAATAACATAAGATGTAATTGACAAGAGTTGTCTGCCTATTGAACATCACATGGCGTTTCGTGCTACAGCCGAGGTTGTGTGATGGAATGTAGGATCCCTATTCCCACTAGCATTATGAATGCTTAATTTTCACTTAGGGGTTGTATAAATTAGATAAACTAGTGGGAGCCACTTATGAATAAAGACCCGATTCATATAGTGTCTTGAAATGAAATTAAATATTTGCTAAGTGTTATTATGTGTTCATCATTTACAGATTTACTATATTCGTTATGTCTTCTGCACTATCACTCCAGAGTATACTAGATGCTTACAAGTTGACTGGTCCTAATTTTGCTGACTGGCTTCGAAACTTGAGAATTATTCTCAGGGTTGAGAAGCTGGAATATGTGCTTGACTCACCTAAGCCTACTGAACCTGCTAGCGATGCACATAATGATGAACATGTTGTGTATCGTAAGTAGATAGATGATGCAAATGGTGCTCAATGCATCATGCTAGCTTCCATGAACATTGAGCTACAGAAGCAACATGAGCATATGGATGCTCACACTATCCTTATGCATCACAAGAGATGTATGATGTGGCAGGGAGGACAACTCGATATGAGATATCAAAGGAACTGTTCGGTTGTAGGATGTCCGAGGGATCATCTGTGAATGACCATGTACTTAAGATGATCAATTTAATTGAACGTCTTGGATAACTTGGTTTTGCCATGGATGGGGAACTGAGCCAAGACTTGGTCTTGCAATCACTTCCGAGTTCGTTCTCGCAGTTTGTTGTGAACTTTCACATGAATAAGCTGGATGTCAGCCTGCCTGAACTCCACAACATGTTGAAGACCGCGGAATCGAATTTTCCCTCAAAGAAGAGTTCTGTTCTTCTAATTGGTGAAGGTTCCAATCCTAAAAAAAGGAAGAAGAACCCTTCCAAGAAGAAGAAAGTAGGTGAGAAAAAGCTGGTTCCACCAAAAGCTGAAGACCCCAAGAGCAAAGCTGTTTGCTTTCACTGTAACAAGGTGGGGCACTGGAAGAGGAACTGCAAGGTTTACCTTGCAGAATTGAAGAAGAAGAAGGGTAGTGAGCCTACCGCTTCTGATTCAGGTATGTTCATGATCGAAGTTAATATGTCACTAAGTCAAATTTCTACTTGGGTGTTAGATACCGCCTGTGGTTCTCATATTTGCAATTCGTTGCAGGGACTAAGGAGAAGTAGGACTCTTGAAGAAGAGGAGGTGATTCTACGGATGGGAAATGGAGCAAGAGTTGCTGCTGAAGCTGTAGGATCATTTCATTTACATATGCCTACGGGCAAGACTATTGTTCTAAATAATTGTTATTTTGTTCCCTCGATTATGAGGAATATTATTTCTATTCCATGTTAGACTTGGCTGGATTTTCGTTTGTTATTTAGAATAATAAATGTTCAATTCTTAGAGATAACATTTTTTATGGAAGTGGTATTTTAAACAATGGTCTGTATGTATGTGACGTAGAGCATAATTTACTATAAATTGAACATACTAATAAAAGAAAAAGGGATGATGAAAATCTCACTTTCTTGTGGCACTGCGGACTTGGTCATATTAGTGAAAATAGACTGCGGACATTGCATAAGAAAGGGTTACTTGACCCCTTTGATTTTGAATCATATCCTACATGCGAGTCTTGTCTATTGGGTAAAATGACCAAATCTCCATTTAGTGGACATGGAGAGAGGGCTGCAGATTTGCTAGGATTGGTACACACAGATGTATGTGGACCAATGTCTACGCAAGCCATGGGTGGATTTTCATACTTCATAGCTTTCATAGATGATCGATCTAGATTCAGATATGTGTAATAACCCCAATTTTTTTGGACTTTTTGTAACCCTTATAAATAGTGATTTTGCTGATTATGCTGAATAAGAAAACTTTCCATGCCACACTATGTAGGTGTTCTTTTATTGATATTCTGAGATCTTATTAGTACTCTATATGGTATATAAGTGTATGTAAAGATCGTCAGAATCTAAATTCGAACACTTTGATTTTTCCCGAAAATCCACCAGGTACCGAAAGAATTGAGTATAAGGTAACATGATTAAAAGGATTTTAATTCAATGATTATAAGAGAGGATCATAAAAGGAATATAATATATTGAGAAAGGTTAAGGGAACCCAAGTAATAAGATCTCGGATATGATCCCTCAAACGATTAGTAAGAACGAACGATAAACGAGTCGTAAAACAATTAAACGACAGGTAATGCAAGAGAGATTAGTGCAAGGATTAAGGATGATAATCAAGCAACTAAGCAAAGATTAGCATGAAAGATGCTTCCACCACCAAGTGATGACAAGTGGCAAAAGATGAAGTCACTAGGATGATGTCATGCTTAGTCGTACTCCACTCACTTTAATCAACCAACAAATCATCCAAATATCCCATTCACTTCATTTTTCCACCACAAATACATTCAACAAATAACAAACCCTCCCAAGAACATTGCTCTCGGCTTCTTCACTATTTTCAAGAAGAAAAATTCCAAAAATCAAGATCCAAGCTTTGTTAATTTGCAAGGTAATTACCCAAGGTTCCTTATGATTAGTTATGGCTATCCTAGAAGTTTAAGCCTCCAATTCTTCATGAATCTCTTCCAATAAATCAAGGAAGAAGATGATGAATAGTGTTTTCAAGATTACTAACTTTATTTTCTTTGATTTCCTTTAAGATCCAAGCATTCCTAAGCTATCTCAAGGCTTCTTAAGGCTTCCTAGCTACTCTAATCACTCCAAGGAAGGTATAACCCCTCCAAACCCTAGCTTTACTTTGAGTATTAGGTTTGTTTTTGTTGATTATAGTTCATGAGAGCATGATTCATGTATATTTAGAGTTTGGTTGGATTTGTAATGAGTTTGGGTTGTAAATCTTGGTTAGTGGTTAATGAACCTTAAGTATAGTTAGTAGCTCTTGTTGTGATTGAATAAGATGGATAAAACATGAAGTAATGGACTGATTTAATAGGATTTGGATGAAGTTTGGTTGTATGGTTGATTTGTGGTTGAATGATGATGGAATGGTGTTGATTGGTGGTGGTTTAATATTGAATTGATTTGGTAAAATTTTGGGAAATCGCGTAAACATAGCCGTCGTAATGCCCGATTTACCTTAGACTGTTTTTGTTCTTAACTTCAGGACACGTGAACTCACTGTAAGAGTCTGACCATTGCCATGTTTATATAGTTCATGTTACGAGCTTTGTTTTGATATGTAGTTCGCTTGAATCCGATATACGGTTTAGGAGAAACGACCGTTTTAAGTAACGGCGTTTCGCGAACGAACCATTACCCCTCGCCTTACTTTGAAATCTTTGTTAAGGCCCTGAAATGACTAATTGGAGTATGAAACAATTATATAAGGTGGATTAGGCAGTTGGTAAAGTACTCGCGAAAGAATCGCCTTAAAATTCTTAATGGTTAATTTATTAAAAATGGTGGAGCCGAGGGTACTCGAACGACTTTTGTGATTCGTTAAGCGTAGAAGTGACCATAAGCGAACGTTAGGGGTCAATTGGTTAAAGTCTAGTTTCTTAAGAGACCGGGGTTTAATTCCGACTTATGTTGTTGTTCATAGGTTATCGGAACCACTCTAAGCTTAAGTCTATCCGGGAACACTCAGGCAAGTTTTCTACTCATTATACTGTTGTTGTGATGTAAATATATGTATATGCATTATCTTGTGATAAATGCATGATTGTTATTAGCAAATTTTGCGATATATTGAAGCATGCTGATATGGTATATATGCATGTCTGTTTCATAATCTTGATATCTAATTGTTGATTCAAATTCTTATAAGTTGCATAATACCTATGCTAGAGATAAGCAGTAGTTGCGTATACCCTAGGGGACCCAAATGTGAACATTTTCTAAAACCGGGAGTCGATGTTCCCGAGTATATTATATATATTTATATATATATATATATATATAGTTTTCAAAACTATTAATCGAATAAGGTTTATTCGATAACTTTATTTTTATTAATGAATATTACTTTGAATATTCATTCGAGGACTTATGACTCCGTTTATTTTATTTAATGAATATTGTTTTGAATATTTATTCGAGGACTTATGACTCAGATTATTCTATTTAATGAACATTATTTTGAATATTCATTTGAGGACTTATGACTCCGCTTATTTACTAAATAATATTCTTTATTTTATTAAAGAATAATGTTTCGATAATCAAACTTATTTTCGATCATTTAACTAAAGATCATACTTTCGTATAAGTATATCTTTGGTTAGTTATTATTCATTTCAAGTATGAGTTTTAAAACTCCTACCTCAATTATTTTTATAAGGATTATCCTTATGGGAATATTATTTAAATAATAATATTCAGATATTTTCTAACATATCGGGACTGATTTATTTTATTAAATCAATATTACTCCAAACATTCTTAAAAATGTTTTCGAGCCTTCAAAATGATTTTAAAAGTTAGAGCGGATCCCAAAAAGCTCATTTTTATATTTAAGATCTTCCTTTCAAAGGGGATTTAAATACTCGCTCAAAACCTGAGGGATCCGGCTCTGTGGTGTATTTTATATTCGCAATGAGGTTGCTGTTTTGATAAATGAATTGATTACTTACCCAACGTTTGGGAAGTAAGTCCATCTATTGAGTCGGCATAAGCAACATGGGCTCAGTGGGCGTCCATGAAAGTGTAAGTGGCTCAGTGAGAGTCCATCAAATGCGTAAGTGGCTGAGTGGCAGTCCAGCATAAGGTCCTATTGCGGTCAGGGTGATGACCAGGGGGGAATTCGTCCATCTACTAGTAGAAAAGGTTACTTATTGGTATCTTTGCCTGATCAGCAAGATATCAGGTTTATGCCACGGTTTTCTCCTTTCCAAATTCATTGGATATTGCAACTCTGTTTATAATTTTCATAACAGAGGTTTTCAAGGAGTGTATGAAATATATATATAGGTGTATATATATCGGGACTTAATGAAGTATCTCGTAACTTCATTATTTATAATGATATTTCAAAGATTGAATCTATCCAAGTCTTTTCTTGTAGTCTCATCTATGTGATGAACTTTTGAAACTGATTATACCTTGAACGGTGGTAGTTCAAGTAGTATTGGGAAAAGATATAAGTATATTGGAGTATCTTATAACTTCATCTTTTAAACTTATATCTAGTAAATGATTATCTTATGCATGTCAAAGATTTTCAGAAAAACGTTGAGACAAGGTTAGATATATGAGATCACCTTGCAACGATATTTTTATACAGTTATAAACTGGAACTCTGTGTATATTATACATGTCAGAGGATTTCAAAGATTGTGAAAAATATATATGTATATATATACTGAATATTTTGTGACTTGATCGCGTTAAGATAACAAACTTGGTTCATTTCTTTTTGACCAAGACTTTCATGAGTACTATGAGAATGTTCATATATTGTTAGTTATTATACATATTATTTCGGTGGGCTTATTGCTCACCCTTGCTTTATTCTTTCATCACACAACAACAGATAGAAAAGATGAACAGGACCAAGGTCCCAATTCGCAAGCGGTTAGGAAACGTTCCGCAGTTTTCTGGAGGCGTTGATGCCGCAGTAGCTGAGGTAGGAATTACCAATAGGCTAGGCTTTCAACTATTGATCAACCAAACTTATGTATATTATGAATTGTAATAATGGCAAAGAAAATGTAAATTATTCAGAAACCCTTTTTAGGTGTAATGGCATATAATTGTGGAATAAAATGACTCGTGTTATTTTTGGATATTCATCTCTGAGACTATAACTTGTGGTGTGTGTGTTTATTGTGGGGTCACAGTACGGAGTAGTTGATTGTTTATTAAGATTGGGTGTTATTAAGGGAAATGGAACTCGTGACAACCCGGATCCCCGACCCCGGATTTGGGGGTGTTACAATATGTGTATTTTATGAAACACAAGTCTGAAGCCTTTGAAAAGTTCAAAGAATGTAAGTATGAAGTGGAGAAACAAACCAAACATAGTATTATAACTCTTCGATCAGATCGAGGTGGTGAATACTTGAATGGAGAGTTTCTAGCTTATCTCAAAGAAAATGGTATAGTCTCCCAATGGTCTCCTCCATATACTCCACAGTTGAATGGGGTATCTGAAAGGATAAATCGAACTTTGTTAGACATGGTTTAGTCCATGATGAGCTACGTGAATCTTCCAGTATTCCTGTGGGGTTATGCATTGGAAACCTCAGCATATTTACTGAATAAGGTTCCTTCCAAATCTGTTCCTCAAACTCCATTTGAGATATGGAAAGAAAGGAAATCGAGTCTTAAACACGTTAAGATTTGGGGATGTCCCGCTTCTTGGCTCTGTGTCTCATGATAGGCATCTTGATTCACTGTTGTGTTGTGTCAATTTTAAGAATACAAGTGTGAGCTATAATGCCCAGCATAATAAAGTACAGTATGAAATGACAATATGATAAACTTACGTAAAATGTCATATATGATAATTATGTTTTATTCAAAAATAGCTTTCCTTGGTGATATACACCTTCTTATGAAAACAATTCTTTAGTGGATTTTATTATCCTGCGAATACCTTAATGGTAAACCCAACACCTAGGCTTGGGTTACGGTATTACATCACAATTCTAATTGGAAGAATAGGACATTCGTTGGAGCCACCGCATACGATGATCAGTCGTACTACGGAAATAATATCCCTTTTCTACTAATAGAAGGACGACACCTTCGTATCCCGGTTATCACCCTTGCCGCATTCGGGCTACGTGTCCTATTTTGGGTATACACATACTTCACAAGTTCCTGAGTACACAAAGTACCTTCCCCTGCGGTACCTTTGGTAGTCCATCTAGCACACATAATACCAGAGTCTACCCCTCCCCTGTCCTTTAAAAGAATTCTATCATATCTCGAGAACTCGAACCACATCGAAGTTCCCCCAAGCGTTTTGCTTGTTGATAGAAACAACTTGATTTATTAGCATATAGATGTATATGTATACGTACTTCCGAATTTTTTGGAGGAAGTACTAAGGATGTGAGTTGACCTTTGTCAACAGATAATTAAATAGGGGGGATTTTCTTTTGAAACTATATTTAAAATATTTAAAATAAGTCAAGATAATATTCTTCGACGATCTGAAATTATTCGAATGATTTTACGAAAATCAGAAAGTATTTTAAATCAGGTTCTATGATTTTTAAATCATAATTAAACCATTTAATAAATAATAATTAATTAATAATCGATAAATAATTAAACCTCGAAGAAGTTTACTTTTAAAAGAATATTTAAAATAATATTCCTCAACTAATTTATTTTTACGTAATTTAATAACCTTTAATGTTTAATCGGGCTTGAAATAAATAATCATTGGAATATGCTTCTTCCATAATAAATGAGTAGGTATATAATATTTATTACTCGAACGATAAAATATAGTTGAGGGAATACGATCTTTGGAAATCATTTTAATAAAAGTTCGAGGTGTTTAATGTTTCGTAAGTGGACGTTGGGTCCCTTAATACGTAACTACTATGGACTTTTAATCGTACCGTAATATCACCAGAATGATTCCCGGGTTCTTATTTTAAAATCCCGACCGACTCTCGGTCTTATAATAATATGTCACGCTTATAGCGGAATTAAACGTTTCACGATATATACTTATCGTACAACATCGCTACATTATGCGAAAATTCAATTACTACGTATCATGGAAAGCATGGTATTTATGCAATGATAATAAAACAATCCTTTCACAATACAACAGTAAATGGAGTTGGGTTCATAAACTTTCCCGGGTATCTCGAGGTGGAGGATGCTCTAGGTTCCGCTCGGAAATCTATAATCATAAACACAATTCGTTTCGTTAGGTCCCGTTCTAATTTACGGCGACTCGCACTCATGCTCTACTTATTATGCACCCTCTCAACTTATATTACCCTTATTATTTCTTTAAGTCCTTATTCACATTATGGTCGCTTCCTTTTTCAAAGTATCTTAAGTCCATTTCATTTTTCATCGTCGGCCCCGCTTATGGATTTTACGGTTTTCTAATCGCGCGGTCTCGGCTCCGATATTTTTATAAAATTGAAAAATCATTATTTTCACTTGAAATTTTTTTGAAAGTTAGGAAACTCAATTTAATACTCTCTGTAAAAATTTTATGATTTATGAACATTTTTAAGTCGATCCTTTTTAATTTCAAAGTTCAAAATTTGTAGCAGTTTTTGTCGCGTAAATCACTTTTAGTAAAACGGCCATACCTTTTGATCCGTAAATCAGAATCAAGAGATTCAAGCGCCTAAACGATCCTTATAACATTGTATGTCATAATAAATGGTTATTTTTAAAGAAACTACAGTTTACATCTTCGGGAATTTCTGCAGAAACTTAAAGTTACATTTTGTTCATTTTAGCGAGATTACGGTTACGATCGGAGTTTCGTTTATGTCTTAAATCTTTATACTACCACCAACTATCAACATATCATCATCACCATACTAACTCCTCTAAATAATATCCTGTTCTTGAGGCAACAACAACAACCTTAAATCTACTTAGCTAAACATCAAGATTACAACAATACTTCCACCAAAACTAGGTTTACAACTATGTTCTAAAAGAATCTTGAACTTAAATATTAAGTAAGGTTGGGTCAAAGATTTATACCTTTCTTGAGAGCTTGAGATGTGTTCTTTATGATGGTGAAGTCTTGGGAGAGCTTAGTATGGTTTTTGGAACCTAAAACAACCATCAAAATCAAGAAACAAAATACAAGTTACTATTCATACTATTCACTATCATCTTTCTTGATTTTATTTCACCCATCAAACCTTGATAATAAGAGCTCAAAGATTTATCTTACCTTAGTTTAGGTGGTATGAATCTTGAGAATTAATGAGAGGATTTATCCATGGCCAGAACTTGATGTTTTGATTTTGATTTCCTTGTTTTTAGAGAAAGGGCCGAATGAAGGTATTTGGGAAAGAGAGGGAGTGTTTTTGTGTTGCTTCTTGGGAGCTTCTTGCAATAATGCTTGTGATAGCTTGTAGTTGATTTTTATTCTCTAGTATATAACCTAGGATTTATTCTTTGTTATCAAATCCTTGGACAAAAACTAGCTAGGCGAGTTTGCATGGACTACAGGAAGCTGAACAAAGCCACTAGGAAGGATCACTTCCCTTTGCCTTTCATTGATCAGATGCTTGACAGATTGGCTGGGCATGATTACGATTGTCTTCTGGATGGCTATTCGGGTTATAATCAAATTTGTATGCTCCAGAAGATCAGGAGAAAACTACCTTCACTTGTCCATTTGATACTTTCGCTTTTAGACGAGTTTCTTTTGGACTGTGTGGTGCGCCAACCACATTTCAGAGATGTATGATAGCCATCTTTTCTGACATGATTAGCCAGAATGTGGAGGTGTTCATGGATGACTTCTCTATATTTGGCGATTCTTTTGATGAGTGCTTGCAAAATATTGGACACGTTCTCAAGAGGTGTGTTGAGTCCAATCTGGTTCTCAATTGGGAGAAATGCCACTTTATGGTGCGACAAGGCATTATTCTTGGGCATAAAGTTTCTAATAAGGGTCTTGAGGTGGACAAAGCCAAGGTAAGGGTTATTGAGAATCTTCCTCCACCTAATTTTGTTAAGGGAATTCACAGTTTTCTTGGTCATGCGGGTTTCTATAGGCGTTTCATCAAGACTTCTCGAAAATTTCAAAGCCATTGTGCAGTTTGCTAGAGTAAGATGTTCCTTTCAAGTTTGATGACGAGTGCCTTGCAGCTTTTGAGACATTGAAGAAGAGTTCAATCACGACACTGGTCATAACTGTACCTGATTGGAATGAACCTTTTGAGATGATGTGCGATGCAAGCGACTATGCAATTGGAGCAGTTCTTGGGCAGAGGAAGAATAACATATTTCATGTGGTCTACTACGCTAGTAAGACCCTAAATGGTGCTCAAGTGAATTATACTACTACGGAGAAAGAACTTTTGGCTATTGTCTATGGTTTTGAGAAATTTCGATCTTATTTACTTGGGACTAAGGTGATAGTTTTCACTGATCACACTGCAATTCAATATCTCGTCTCAAAGAAGGACTCGAAGCCTAGATTGATTAGATGGGTTCTTTTGTTTTAAGAATTTGAACTAGAGATCAAGGACAGAAAGGGAACTAAAAATCAAGTCGCTGGTCATCTCTCGCGCTTAGAAAATCCTAATGCCATTTTATTGGATAAGACATTGATTAATGAGTCTTTTCCTGACAAGCAGCTGTTTGGAGTACAAGAAGAAGAACCGTGGTTTGCAGACATTGTGAACTACCTTTGAGTAATATCATGCCTCCCGACTTATCTTATGCTCAAAGGAAGAAGTTTCTACATGAAGTAAAGTGGTATATGTGGGATGAGCTGTTTCTTTTTCGACAAGGAGCTGACCAAATCATCAGGAGATGTATTCCTTACAGCGAAACGTGGGGGATCTTGCGAGATTGCCACTCAATGGCTTATGGAGGACATTATGGTGGATAAAAGACAACAGCTCGTGTTCTTCAAGCAGGTTTCTTTTGGACGACATTATTTAAAGATGCTCAATAGTTTGTTTTGAAATGTGATCGATGTCAATGTGTGGGTAATATGTCTAAGAGGGATGAGATGCCTCTTAATGTGCTTCTCGAGGTTGAGGTCTTCGATGTTTGGGGAATTGACTTCATGGGGCCATTTGTCTCATCTTGTAACAATCAGTATATTTTGTTGGCGGTTGATTACGTGTCGAAATGGGTTGAAGTTAATGCGTTGCCAATGAATGATGCGAAAGTGGTGCTTAATTTTCTTCACAAGCAGGTATTCACTAGGTTTGGAACTCCAAGAGTCATAATCAGTGATGAGGGGTCGCATTTTTGCAATCGCAAGTTCACTGCTATGATGAAAAGGTATAATGTGAATCATCGCATTGCTCCGAATTATCATCCTCAGATGAATGGTCAAGCTGAGATATCTAACAGAGAGATCAAGCGCATTTTGGAGAAGGTCGTGTGTCCATCAAGGAAAGATTGGTCTTTGAAGCTTGATGAAGCTGTTTGGGCGTATAGAACAGCATACAAAACTCCTTTGGGAATGTTGCCGTTTCAGTTGGTCTATGGTAAAGGGTGTCATTTGCCTGTGGAGCTCGAGCATAAAGCATACTAGGCTTTGAAGAAGTTGAATCTGGACTTGGATGCAGCTGGAAAGAAGAGGATGCTTCAATTGAATGAACTCGACGAGTTTCGACTTCAAGCTTATGAGAACAACAAAATGTACAAGGAAAAAGTCAAGAGGTGGCATGATCGAGGTCTAGTACTCAAATCATTTATGCCGGGGCAACAAGTTCTTTTGTTCAACTCTTGTCTCCGTCTTTTTCCTGAAAAGTTGAAGTCAAGGTGGTCAGGGCCCTTTATAATCAAAACTATGTTTTCACATGGAGTGGTGGAAATTTTTGAGAATAATCCGAGCCAAGCATTCAAGGTAAATGGTCAGAGGTTGAAACATTATTATGGTGACACGGCAAACCGCGAGGTGGTTAGTGCCGTTCTATTGTCCATTTGAGCTCGAGATTCTACGTCGAGCTAACGACGTAAAACAAGCGCTTCTTGGGAGGCAACCCAAGTATGTTGTACATTAGCGCGCAGCCGCGCCAGTTTTCCAGACAGTGAGCGCGCCCGCGCTATCCTAGCGCACGACCGCGCTGGGCCCCTGTTCGAAAAAAAATAAAATAGCAGATTTATAAGGTAATTTTGGGAATTTTAATCAAAAATCAATTTCAACCCGAATTTTACTCTTTCACATCCCATAATTCCCTCTACTAATCAAATCCATTATTCCCACGATTCCCATAATCAATTCCCACTTGTATTCCTTATCAAATTCACACCTCTCCACCTATAAATACATACACTTATTCACAACTTCTCCACCACATCAAAAATTCTCAAACATAAATCTCTCTCAAAAACTTAAACTTTTATTCTCTTTTCGTCAATCCCAATGGCACTAAAGAGGCAAAGAACGCAAGTAGGCAGCAGCACCACCGATTCTTCATCTGCGGTTTGTGTGAGGCCCAGGTTTTCTACTCCTGAGGCTGAGGGGGAGTACACGAGGCTTCTCTCGAAGCCTATTGATAAGGAGCGAGGTTTTCTGCCATCAGGGAAGGATGGTAAGCTGTTAGAGATGATTCTCGAGATGAGCTGGGTTTCTTTTTGTGAGGCTCCCGCTGCTGTGCCTATGAGTGTGGTGCGGGAGTTCTATGCAAACACCAAGGCGGAGAAGAATGGCTTCACGGTGGTGAGGGGGAGGAGTGTAGAGTACAGTTCTGATGCTATCAGGACGGTGATTAAGCAGCCTGCGAGAAAGGTGGGTCAGGACACTTGGAATGATAAGACTCCCGAGGACTTCAACTTGGATCTGATCATTGCGACTTTGTGTGTGCCTGAGACTCTCTGGAAGTTCAAGAGGGGCACTACTGATTACTCCACGTTCCCTGCGTCGTACATGAACAGGTTTGCACGGGCTAGGAACTCGTTTATTTGTGCTAACATCATGCCGTCTTTGCATGTGCATGAGATTACTGTGGAGCATGCTCGTCTGCTGTGGGGGCATCTATAGGGTGATTACATTGATTTGGGGATGTTGATATATCATGGGATTCTGAAATTTTTGAGAGGAGGTACTACAGGTGTTATTCCGTATGCGTCCATTGTGACGAAGTTGTAGTTGGTGTTCATTGGCCCGAACATGAGCAGCTTCAGCTTCCCAGTGCTCCTATTGACAGTTCTACGCTGCACAATATGGTTGAGTGGTATGGCGGAAAGCTCGATCCTAAGGGGCTTGGGTACTCTTATGATCCTCTACCAGGTGGTAGGCTAATGGAGGCTGCTACTGCGGGAGGTTCTCAGCATGCTCGTCGAGCAGCTTAGAGAGCTCAGTATGGAGAGGAGGTTGGTCTATCGCAGCATGAGCAAGAGCAGGAGGCAATAGGAGCAGATATTGGAGCTGGTTTGAGTTCGATACAGTATAGGCGTCTAGCGAGGAGGATAGATGCTGTGCACGACATCCATAGTCGGTTTACACACGATCTCACCCAGGCACTTGGGACAGCATTTAGAGCCACCGGAGTTGACATCCAGTGGCCAGTATTTGGTGAGGACTCCGTGTATCCGCCTCCTGACACGTCGGACACTCCACCCATTGAGGGTGAGGCTTCTGATTCGCAATAAGTATGCCTGAATTCCTTACTATTACCTTCACTGAGGACAGTGAATATTTTAAGTTTGGGGTAGTAGTTGAAGGAATATATTTTGTGTGAGTCACGTATAGTTGCATATTTCATGATAGTTTAGATCATATAATTTGCATATTTTGCCATGTAGTTTTTTTTTATTTTTGGTAGTTTTATGATATTTTGTTCATATAGTTTTCATGCATTTGTATTATAGCATGATCCCTTAGATGATTTTCCAATTGACTTGTGATATTGATGCTTGTGTAGTGATGTCGTATTTAGTGATGTTGAGTCGTATTAAGTTGATTTGCATGCTAGAGACACTTATATTTCACTAAGTCTTATAGGGTGCTAGATTGCTAGATCTTAGTCATGGTTTGTTTATTTGTCGAGATCTAATCGATTGTTTATATTTAGAATTTAGGATATTATCTTAATAATAAAAGACATGGATATTTAAAAAATTGGATGAAAATTGGATTTCATTGCTAGTTGTGTGGCTAGGTGTCAAATGGCTAGTAGACGGCTCATATTTATATGAGTAGTCTAGGGTTGAATGAGATTGAGCGAAACACACTCATTCAGAAATTTGTTTAAAAGAGAAAAAAAAGAAAAAAAAGAAAAAAAAAGAATAAGTGTTATGTATAATTGATCACGAGTGGGCTCTTTAGTACTCGAGTTATTAAGTTCTTAGGGGACTTTGTGCCTAGTGACCTAAAGCTTTTATAGTCTGGGATCCGCTAACCTAACGCTCGCTACATGGGTACTATTATATAAGTCTTTTCTGGACCTCACTCATTGCACGATCAAGTATGCATATGTGTTTGTTTTATTGTGAATAAAAGCATGAATCCATATAAAATTCCGATATAAGAATTGAAGTGTTATAAGTTATTTTGAGTCTAGCTTTTATTCTATTTATAAACTTGCGATTATTTTGATAAGTAGTAAGTCATGATTATCAATATAGTTGCGATAGTATATCTGTAAGCATTTGCACACACGCGCGTCTCTGGTTTGTAGGTTAATTTGTGAGATTTGATTGATCTTTATGCAAATAATTGCATTTGCTGAGGTATTGCTTGTCGATTGGTTTATTTATTCTATGGGGATCGTTGCATTCATGCATTTTTATTTTCTTGTTCTTTGAGTCTGTTTATGCTTGAGGACAAGCATCGATTCAAGTTTGGGGGTATGTTGAGTGGAATTTATGACATTTTATAATGCTCTAATAAGCTTTGAATTGATGCATTTGTACTCAAGTTGTTAAGTGTTTTAACGTGTTTTCTAGTGTTTTTGCATTTCAGGCATTAATCTGTGAATCAGGTGAATTAGCATTATTTTGGTGCTAATTTGGTGTCAAGGTGGTGTTGGAATAAAAGCTCGTGGAAAGCCGGCTTAAAGCAGCAACGAAAAAGATGAAATCTGAGTTTTTTCCAAAAAGACGGCGCGCCCGCGCCAGGATTCCAGAAAGGCAGCGCACTCGCGCTGTGATAGCGCGCGGCCACGCCGGTGCGAAAAATATGAATCCTGATTCTAATTCGATTCTATGGGATTTTGTCTAATTAGAGTCATCACCATTGCATGCTAAGGTCGAGAATAGTAAGGCTATTGAATGAAGTATTTAATGAAGTTAGAATCCCATATTTGTCATATATATTAATTCAGTCAATCTTATTCTCTTAGTTATAATTGTTAGTTAATTATTAGTTATAAACAACTCAATTTGTTATCGGCTTAGCATTGAATAATAACCATACATTATTGCTTAAGTGTATGAATTAATTAGTTAACCAATACAGTCTCTGTGGGAATGAACTAGAAAATATTCTATATTACTTGCGAACTCGTATACTTGCGTGTATTATTAGCGCGTGTTTAGCGACTAACAATGGTGTCATCAAGGTCTACCCCAGCTAGTAGCCTCTCACCATCTAAATGTAGTGTCTGGGTGGTGAGCAAGGTTTCTTGAACCAAGTCACTTGATTTTTCTTACACTTGAGAATTAGATTCAAGTGTAGTTGGAAGAGAAGAAATTTTAGATATTAAAGATTGTTGCTCAGGTGTGAGTGTTGGCAGCTCCCCCTGAATGGATGAGGGAGCTTCAAAAGATGTGCCCTCACTGTGTGTGCCATCCTTGTTTCTCCTACCATACACTTGGATTGCTTCAGGTGCAGGCTGTGTAGACTTGCTACTAGGTGCTTTTACAACTGCATCCTGTTGGGAGGATACAGAGGTGGCTTGAGTGGTCAGCTCAGTTTTCTTACTTCTTTTGAATCTCTTGACCAAAGGTGAATCAGCTTCAGCTTGATCCTCACCACTCTCCTATAATGGCTAAGGTTACCCCCTTTTTCTTCTTTTTACTCACCTCATCCTTTTGAGAAGATGAGGTGGTTGGTTGCCTAGTTTCTAAAGGTTTTGAAAGAACAGGCTCAACAATGGTAGGTTCATGTGGGTGTGCTCATGTTTGTGCTTCCACATGCTCAGGAACCATTGTTGCACTAGGTTGATTTCCACTACTTCTCATGTTTGGCATTGAATAAGGGTAAGTCTTAAATCTTTCAATCATGAAAGGTGTTAACTTAATACTTACTGTAACCTTTTTCTTAGTAAGAAGTGATCCAAATAGGATTTTGGATACTTGCTTACAATTGTCAATTAGTGTTCTATTTACACCTTCTAGCATATGTTTGTCATTAACTTTATAATTTAAAGCTGATATAATAAATCTAGGCAGAATGATCTCCTTGCCTCTTGACTCCAATGGCATTGTCAGTCTGGTGCTGAGCTCTTCCAATATGTAGTATCCTACATTGTGATGGTGGGGTGCATTTTTGAGTTTTGTGGACTGTGGGGAGTCATATCTTGCTATGAAACAGAAGACGACGGCCGATTTTGGCCGGAAACAGCTCGCCGGACGGGGGGGACCCGCCGAAAAACTGGGTTCAACCCAGAATCCGGTCGGTGTTCATCCCGACCCGGATGAGTAGTTGACCCGGTCCCGGCCCATTTCCCTTTGAATTCGACCCGGTTTGAATCCAAAAAGTCCCAATCTGATTTCTTAAAAAACTGTTTTTGGGATTTTCCTTTTAAAAATAAATCAAAAATTCTGTTTTAATTTCTAAAATTCATTAATTGATATTCTAAAAATTATTTTAATTCATAAATCCTAATTAATTAATTAATTAATTTCAGTTGATAATTAATTATTTAATTAGTCAATTAATTTAAATATTAATTAATTAATTAATTTAATTAGTTATTAATTAATTTTAATTGATTATTTAATTAGATTTAAATATTTACTTTTGATTTAAAAATTCTGAAAAATAGTTTCGAGCTTTAAAATATTATTCTAAATTATTTTCAAGACTCGGTAATTATTATAAAATTATTTTAAAGTCATATTTAGGTATTCGAACCCTATTATTTAATTATAAATGATTCGGAAACCCATTTTTAATCCCGAAAAATGTTCAAAAATTCATAATAAATCAACCGTTCATCCGTTTAATACGAAACGAATGCCTCTAGACTCAGAAAAATATTTTGCTTCTATTAAAAATATTTTCGAGACCTAAATTCCTTTGTATCTAAAGGACGTTTGTTTTATGGATCATTCCGAGTCAATAATTGATCGATAAAATATTCTTTTTAACCCGATTTCAATTCTAAACATATTAAGACCTATCATTTGTCGATTGAACTTATGTGCTACATGAATTACGTGATTATGTGTTATATGATTACATGCCCTATGTGTACGTGTTATGTGGATAATGAGTCAGTGTATCTTTTAAACATTATCTAATTGTGATGTGATCCTTATCTATTATTATCGGGCGGGTATACGATAGGAATAAATGTATAGACTAGACAATTATGTGTTGTCAGTTCATTGAATAGTGTCTTTTTAATAGATACACATAGTGCGAGGCATTCGAAGCCAGACAGGGATTGTAGAAGTAAAGCCTGATTGCGTGTAATAATGAAACGAGTGGATTCAGAATAAAGATAAACCTAAGAGAGTAAATGATAAGAAAGGTCAAGTAGCCTGTCAAAGGAAATACAGAGGCAACAAGATTGAGTGATATGGAAGCTAGTTAAAGATCATAGAATTATCAATTGAGGCAAGTATTCATATCCTTTCTTCTAAAATACTGCAAATACTTATTCGCTCCTATTCTAAGTTCAGAATAGTTAACTGTTTTATATTTCACTGCAATTACTCTTATTATGCCAGTTCTTTTCATTATTGTTCTTATAATTCGATTGCTCTCTTGAGCAAATACCCATTCGTTCGAGTTATTTGCGAACCCTGATTTAGGATGTTTTGAAATCAAAATGATTTGATATCAAAATACTCTACGGGCTGGACGGTTATTACGAGGACCAGTGATGAGCTGGATCCTATGGGTCAGGGATGGACGGGACCCTTGGGCCATAGTGCCTGGGTACCCATATGTTGGTTGGGTCTATGCATTTGGGTATAGATCCGCACTGTATCCTGACTGATCAGCAGGTTATAGTGCATATGTTGGTTTCTAGTGTCTAGTCTAATTTATTGTTGATCGCCATTAACGGCATTCCTTCCCGAATAGTTCATAATTATGAACTCAAACAGAGATTTGATTCAAAAGGATGAAATGTTGAAACGATCACTATTCTTTTACAAAAAAATGTGATTTATGATTAAAGGCCAATGAGGGCCGATGTTTTGTTCGCTCAACTATTTAAATTTATAAAGACGTTTTTAAAATCATTCAACAATCGTTTCTAGGAGTTTTCCAGATCTGATACCTGGAAACCATTTATGATACTTGCTGGGCATTTTTGGCTCACTCTTGCTTTGTGAACTCTTATTTCTTTCAGTATCAAATGAGGGCAAAGCGAATTGCTTTTAATAGATAGCAAAAGTGGTGAGATTCCAGCTGAAGAAATTTGGAGATGTCAAAGTGATCAATACAAGGATATTAATAATGAGGTAATGAGATTGTATTTAGACAATGTAAATTTTAGAAGGTTAGATTCTTGTTTCATACTATAACCTGTAAGCGATCCTGAATATGAGGGGTTATCTGTATATTTATTTTAATATATAGGTTTTTATTATTATTTAAAGTTGTGTAGTGACACCCAATCCTGACCCCGGATTTGGGGGGTGTCACACCCTTTGGGACTGGAAATCCAAATTTTAACTTTTTATTTAAAAACTGATGCCAAGTGACGGTTAATTTTTTAAACAGTGAGCATCTTTATCAAGGGTTCTAGATCAACTTTGAAGCACGGGGAATAGGTCCACTAAATTTTAAGGCCATGATCAACTAGACTATACTTTATTAAGGGAATTGCAAGGTTTCTATTCACAAGGAATTTGACAATGAGATTTAGCAGGGTTATCGAATAGTATGAAGGAACTAAGTCAAACTAGGTTCAAGGTAATGGTTCCAGAAAAGACATAGGTATTGAAATATAAAGAAGGTAAGCATCAGTTTAAAGTATAACATGGTATCATGTTTTGCTGACTTTTAGGTATCAAGATAAGGTTACTGAGTATAACTTGCACAGGGTTCCACATCACACTTGGTATATTAGCATGGTAAGACTTTTGAATTACTTGCATAGAAATCTCCAAGCAAAGTTAAACTACTTGTAATAAATACTTGAGGGTTCGTGGCATTTGCATATAATACGAAAGATAGATTTGAAACCATTTGAATCATATATATCAAGGTTAATTAGAATACTCGCATTATATATAAAATCTAGGCTAACACTATCTTGCAGTATAAACAAAAATGGTAGGTTGAAACACTTGCCTTGAGAAAGGCTTGACTTGACTGGCAGGTGGGAGCAACTGGAGCTTCACTCGAATTTAATGGCAAGTTTACCCTCGTCTCGAGAGCCTACACAAAATAATAATATCATCATTATAATATATACTCACTAACTCAACCTAATTACAAACCGAAATTACGCACATTGGCACTTAGGCCTATATACACATAAATGCTTATAATTACCTTATAAGCATAATAGTTCACATAGCCACTCATGTTCATATAGCACATTTAAGTATATAATAATATATCCATACACACTATATTGCATCACTAAGCTTGGATGATCTCGCTCCACTTACTTAAGTCACTTGGTCTCTAAACTAGACAAAACTCCAAATTTTGACCTCCTAACTCGAAGTGCCGTTACTAAACCATCCAATTCCTATTGACACTGACTTGGGACTTTCACTCTACTCACTTTAAGATATCTTTCAACTATGGTGTTCAACCAAATCTTCACTCATAAGTGCTCTAAAACTATGTGATAGGTGAATATGCTCATTATAGTGATTTCAGGATGACATCTATGGTTTCTTGGGTGCATTTGACACTCTTACACTTCAATTTTACCTCTAAAACTTCTACACTAGACTCTTCTGATCATAAGTCAACTCTCAAACTTGGTTTGGCTCAAGGGCCTAGCTTGGGCCTCCCTAGGCCTAAGCTTAAAGTTTACGTTTCCCCTGTTTTCGGGACAAAAAAGGGTCCTGATTTGAACTAACTTGTGACACATGATTCTAACTCAAATCCTATGAACTATGGCTGAAAAAACTCTTCTGACACTCCCTCTAACTAAGGCCAAACAGGGCCTAATGAGGGCCTACCCATGACATGGTCAAAACTTCCCATTTCTAAGTTGTAGCAAAACTGTCCCCTGCTGGACAGATTTTCTATTTTCACTCGTGCACCTAACCAAATAACCTACAAACCTCTAACAAACGCCTAAAACCTAATGTATACTCCTAGTGCTAATTTCTGGTGACTTGGGCCTCAAAGTGCACGACAATGACAAGGTCAAATTTCACTCTAAACCTCATGGTACCAAACTGAAATTCTGCAGAATCTAATGCTCCCCTTTCCACCATGATTCTCATTTGACAAACCCAACCAAACATCAACCAAAACCCAAACCAAACCTCAACCAAGTAAATCTACTGAACTAATACTCCCACACTAAATATTGGCTTAGTGGAGATCATCCTTACCTAAGGTGAAATATAGCAAAACAAGAGTTAACACAATACACTAATTACACACTACTAGAAAAAGTAGAATAGATATCGGCTAAAAACCGATGTCTATGAACAAAAAAATCCGATGTCTTCGTGGGTGATGTTAAAGATCCCCCATTTAACATCAATTTTAAACTGATGTTAAAGAAGACGTATAACATCAGTTTTTAAAAATGTTAAATTTCTAATGCATATCTAATCTTCATATATTATAATAATATGATATTTTTGTCAATTTAAACAAACGTGAGATAAGCAAAATATTTCCATTTACCCATTAAACTGATGTTACTAATACCAGTAACAACGGTTTTCAAGATAAATTGATGTAAACATAACTTTTGACATCGGTTCTTTATTTCAAACCGATATCTATTGGTGACAAACTGATGTCTATAAAGCCTAATAACATCGATTTTTTGTTTTAAGATTTTTGTTGTTGTAGTATTTAACATCGGTTTTAATTGGTATTACTGATGTCAATGTTCAACTAAAACTGATGTATTAAGCTTTGACATACATCATTTCCACCGTAATGATGTATGTACCTGTTTTATTAACGCAAATTTTAAAAATAAAGATATCAAAAATTTCCCAAACCAATGAATTACTAAAACCAATTATTGCATAATACCAGTTATCTATAAATATAACCAATATTCAAACATCTGGTACAACAAATTCATCTAATCCAAACATTAAGTACTACACAATATCCATCCATCTATTCTACTACTGTCTATACAAAGAATTTGACTTGGTACCAACAACTAACAACGAAAATGTAAGGATTCATATCTTCAAGACTTTTAGTCCTTGAACAAGTTTTGGTACGGCTTTAACAAAAATGTTACCAGGAGTGGAGAACTGGCATACTGAGAACTCTTTTAGGTCTACGCGTCTCATCAAAGCAGTGGCTCTTATAACATGATCATCAGTTGCTCGAGGGGCTGTGCTACTTGTATATACATGAATCTAGAACATTACAAAAATAAATAAAAATAAATAAATAAATCCATGTTTGTACTTGGAATAACCTTCAAAAAGACCATATACTATCACACCTCATCAGTTTGTCGTATGTCATCAGAATAAGGAAGATATATCGTGTGCATTCATGGAGGCTCAACCTGACAACCAGCATTATGTATCTCATCTTGCTTTCACATGAAATTCACTCAGGAATCTAAAATATAGAACCAAAAGATTCCTAACAGTAGGTGAATGATCAATTTATATTGCCTTCTAGGCAGATTGTTGTATATTCCTTGTAGTATTAGAACCAGAATTGTGTTCTTTAAGTTTTATTTTACTAATTTAACATTCTAGTCTCATTTGACAACTTACAGAGTATTAGGTCCTGCAATACGTGCTTGAGACTTGTAATCAATTAATATTACATAATATTACAATTACGTAATATACCACATAACAGAAGTAAAATAGTCAAACTCTATGATCGAAAGTGGCAGGCTATTTATCATTTCTTCCTGGTAGTTAAACTCTGGAACTAAACCAGTACCTCTTCTAACTAAGATCATATTCTAAACGAAGGGGACCGGTAGCTATGAAAATTACAGAATAGATATGAAGTTTCCAATCCCAAGTCCATGAAATCCAAGTTAAAAAGGAGATAAAATGCGAGTTAGAGAATTTGGCACGATATCATAGATGCGTAGAATAGAAAATTTTTGATATAACGTACACCGATGTTGCGGAGTCAGGGGCCTAAAATAACGTCGAGTAGGTGCATGGTGATGCTGAGGAGTATAGTACTGTAAGTGATCAGCATTTGACACTCCTGACATCCCATTAATATTCGACGATGAACCCCTCGAGAACCTCAATTTCTCCTCCGTTTCGATATCTTTAGCCTCATGATCAGGCTTGATCATGTCCTAACACACTCTGCATAGATCAATAGGCATCAAACCTCTTGTGTAGAAGTCATAGTATCGTGGCTTCACCACTAAGGTAACGGAATCGCAAGCAAGAATATATTTGTCACTCACAGACCAAGAAGATCCTTCTATATAAATCTTATATCTGCGCATATATAGAAAGAATGAGCAAAAGTAAAAATAGTAAAGAAACAGGAAACTTTTAAGTTCATGTATCGCTAATGCTTAAGATCACATATTGGTTGAGTTACACCGCTATAAGGATTAATATTTAGATTGATATGCCAACCTGTGAATACACTGGCTTGCCAAGTCTGACTACTTGTAACCTTGTTGTGATTCTCGACCCCAATCCTGCAAGTTTGTAAGAAATTTTTTTAACTTGTTTGCTTGGATTTGTTTTCCATTATAAGCTACAAAACTATATGTAATGTAATCAATTTAGGTTATGAAGAATGGATCTCTAGAATCTTCGGTGGAAAGATAATTCAGAGCGATCATAACATTTAAAACAGAACATATCTATAACTAATGAATCCTGGTTTTTCGTTACTGAAATAAAAGGTGATCATAGATTCTAGACATCTGCCCATCTAGTTAACCCAAAAAAAGTTTTACAAATCAACAGTTCTGACCTGTGCATACACACAAGCATTCCAGTCTTGCTTTTTAGAGACATTGCATTTGAGGAGATCCATCCTGGTTTTAGTAACAACATGATTCCCCTTCCAGTAAGCAAAATAATCTTTGTCCATCCAGCTAATCCTGGTGTTCCCTTCTTTTAGGTCTTTCAACAAAGAATCCCATGGCTTTATATTGATCTCAGGCCTGAGTAAGTTCAAATTAAGAGGAAAGTTTACAGATATATATAGTCGTTATGATTAAAGCATGAATTTACTAGCAAATGGGCAAACACTGAAAAACTGGTGTTTTTTTCTGATAAGTCATTGCTTGTGCAGATGGAAAATAAAATGAGTTATCAATACCTAAGAGAAAAAGGTAACATAGTCCTTACCATCCCCAGAAGGACCAGTCCGGGAAAACAATGTCCAATGTGGAATCATCAGCACAATAGCGAACCAATGGAGGTGGGGCTGTGGTATTAGGCCCACGATAGAACCTTGATCGGACACCTGGCCAGTCAACACAGTCAAACACAAGGTCTAAATCAGGAACCTTGCCTGGGTACATTCGCAACAACTATAGGATCCCCCAAAGTCTAAAAACATCCCTGTTTTGGAAAGACTTTTGGTATGTCTCTACATTAGCCTTTCCATTCAAGATCACCAAACGAAAATTTTCACCAAACAAAAATTTGTTGTCCTTCTGAAATATTTGGGAGACTAAAACTCCACAAATTCATACCTATATTCATCTTTCCATCCTGCACAAAATATTCTGCATACTAAGTAAAGGAATGACTATTAAGCATGGTGATAAATTTCGGTAAAAACTTTTACACTCAAACTACCTTGGCCACTTGAGACTCCGGTTAACCTGATATATGTTTTAACAATTTTGTCGATTATATTTAACAAAGAAACATCTTTAATTATGCCAACAAAATTTCAGTTGTACTACATTTATATTCTTTACAGTGGGTAACGAATAGCTTCTACATAAGAGAGTATTCATAAACTTAATTTCTCTTCTAACTTTTGTAATTAGGACATATAAAGGCGAAATCCGAGCCACGGATTTCCATCACTAACTAATGCAAGACTATTAAAATAAATGAGCAAAATTAACAAAAATTGTATGTGTAAAACCTGATTGCAAGTAACTACAATGTCAAAGTCGTTAACCACATCCTAGTATGTCATATTGTTTCATCTTTAGTTATATAAACTTCTAAACAAAATTAAGGAATCCACATAATTCCTTCAAGTATGAGTTCTTTTGGTTGGTCTAATTGCATTGAATTCCCTATGGAACCAAACACAAGTACTTATAGTGAGAAACAGATGTTAACGCATGCTACAAAATTCATAACAATATCAGCGAAAAATAAGTGAATTACCTCAAGCCGTCTTCAGGAAATCGGACCCATCAAGTGAAGAAGTACCCAATTAAAAACCCTAAAAGTCAAAATCAAAGAATTTAACAAGAACACAAATTTAAACCCTAAAATTTAAAAAACACATCCACTTCTCACAAACTGATTTATACCAATCCAGTATTGCGGTGTTGAAGAAGATTGAAAAGAAACATTTGTAAATTGTTGGGAGCTGTCGGGAGCAGAGAGCAGAGAGAGTACAAAAAACACAAAAAAGCAGTCAGGGGAAATGACTGAATCTTCAGTTGAGCAAAATCGAGAGGCAGAGGTGATATTTAGGATTCTTCATAGAGGGGTGAGTTTCAGTGAGAGAGAAAGAGAGATGAGAGACGAAAGGGTTTATCTTTTAGATTTTTTATTTTTAAAATATTTGATATTTTTAAAGTGTAAAGTTGAAAAAGCGAAGAGAGTTTAAAAAAATTCTGAAGGCAAAATCTGTGTGAAAAGAGGGGGAGAATTTTTCTAAGGTAAAAAAGAGGGGGAACAAAGAGGAAATTAATTATTTGGTTAAGGGGGGAAACAAGGAAGAGGCGCGCTGATTAAATTTTTTAAAACATACGTTTAACATCGGTTGGGCTAAAACACCGATGTTTATAACAGCAAAAGACATCGGTTGGTTAAAACCGATGTAGAAAATACCTTTTACATCGGCTCCAAAAGCAACCGATGTCTAAGAGGCGATGTCTATTCTACTTTTTCTAGTAGTGACAAGTCATTAACTTTTCCAAAATAACCACTTAAATCTTCCGTATATATTCGAATTAAAATCACATATCAAGGAGCACAAATCAAAATCAATATCTTAACTCAACTGATATTAAAGCTTATTAACAATTATCAATCCAAATGATCAAGAACTTTCGAAAATCATGAGTTGAATCTATGCATGCATGCCTTCAAATTTACAAGACAAAATAATATGATTTCCATAATAGATTTTATCATAAAATCAACATGCAAGCCTAGCATTAACTATAACTAAATGATCACTTAGCATGCAAAGGGTTTTAAAAAAAAATTATTCATGGAAACACTTAGTTTATGCACATAAAAAATATATTTCATAGAGAACTCTTTAATCCACATGAATTAAGAGTTTCTCTTTGGAGATCGCATAAAATCAAGACATGCAAGCATTAAACTTCATCTCCTAAGCATGGAACTTCTTGTAACTGTATATTATATGAATGGGTAATGGGATTACACTAGAATGGAAAGGATTTGATGAAGAAAGATTGAAGGGAATAGGGGAAGGGGCTTCGGCCGAATGAAGAAAAAGAGAGGGGGAGGAGAGAAAATTTGAGAGTGAAAATGATGAGATTGAGTGGAGTGTGGTTTTGGGTTAACTCCTCTCTTTATGGTTCATCATGCACTAATTCAATAGTGGAATTTGCAATGTACTAAAGTGCCCCTCTCCAATAACCAAGCAAAAGTGCATGCAAGGGTAGTTTAGTCTTTTGGTGGATAAAAGAAGGTTAGTGGGGTATGAATTCTCTCTTATGCCCTTTTAAATTGAATTGGAGGGTATTTTCATGCATGGACAACTAAGTAATTTACAATTTAAAAATCAACTAATTTATATAAAACAGTTTTTATAAATATAAATGCACCTCCATAAATCACAAAATAAATATCATAAAATAGCTTATGATCTTAGAAATTTAATGATATAAAATTTGAAAGTTTATTGTTAAAAGATTTTTAAAATCAATTTTCATATAAAATGAAGTAATTTTGATTATCATTTAAAAATACTAAATGATAAGATTTTGTTTTCAAATTTTTTTTATATAAACTAATATATTAAACACTTAGTTTATAGGCACTCAGTCATATAGATCATCCACATTTATAATTCCATACAATTTTAATTTTAATTATAATGACACAATTAAATATAGATAGGGTTTAGAAATACCGGTCGTAACAGTTGGAATATCCATCTTTTAAATATAATACGGGTGATCAGCCCGTACTGACCTCCATCCGGTCATTATAGTACCTATGGAATTATTTCAGCCTATATATTGGACTAGCCCCGCTAGCCTCCTTTGTGACTAGACTAGGTCTCTATCCAATATTTAGGAATTCATTTGAAAACCCCTTAAATTGGAAAGCACGAAAGTTCTAACTAAATTCATTTTAACATTACCAGTACATGAAATCATTTGGACTCTTTCAAGTCACAAATCATTCATAGGTTCAATTCAAGAATACAAAGGAAATAAGCAAATTGGAAATGAAGGGAACGTAAGTTGGGAAATGATCAATCATCAAGCAAGGTATTAACAAGGCAGTTATCAGGATAGTTTTAAAAAACAATACATTAACATGGCATAAATTTAATATCATAAGAATCTAGGTTAACAAGGTGTTGTATATGAGAGATCCATTACGTTAGTTAGGGTCAAAGGATCGCAAGGGTAACAAGAAATAAAGACAGGGGATATGTACTTAAAACAAAGGAACTAATAACAGGGTTTATCACAAGGTTCAATAACAGTATTAAGGAGATATTTTACTTTCTCAATGCATAACCTCAACATCTTTCTATAATCAAATCACAATAGAAGGCAGAGTTGCTTGCCTCAAAAAGCTTTCATTTTTCACAGGATTTGAGATACTACCACATAGTCAAGCAAGATTTATCTATTTTCAAACCTCGTTGAGACATCTCGTCTATATTATTTATACCTACCCATCATTTCTCTCAAAAATTTGGGCATGACGTATTCATTAATACGCTATCCCTTTTTCAAAAACAACAATCAACCAAAACAATCAATCATAATTAATTACACTTAATCACTTTCTAGCAGTTAACTTTAAATACGTAACATGCAACTCCACTTTATATGATTAACAACTAACAATTTCGCATATAGAATCAAATTTACAATACGAGACTTGAATTCTTATTTCCTTTAAAACCAAATACAAATCCTTGTGATCAACTTAACAATAGACACATAACACCTTGCATGCAAATCAAACTTAGCATAGTTCACCTCATATAATACAAAATTACATATTCATAATCGGTTTATTACACAACCTGAATTCTTTACCCGAACAAAATGATAAGTTGACTCTTAATTTCTAAATTGTTAACTAAAATCCAACCGATCAACAAATATCAATATCGTCGAACTATAATCTAGCATGCATAAAATCTAATCGAATAAAATCAATTTAAACATATAATTTCGAATTTATAAAACATTTTTCAAAATCATTATTTCAAAACTTTCAAACTAATGCAAGATGCATGACCAATCTGTAACGAATATAAATTTTAGGATCAGACTTGCATCACTGTCCATCACCGGCTCGCTGGAGCTCATCACCGGCGGCAGCAGGTCTCGGAGATGCCCCACTTGGGGTTTTCTTCAACGAAACCTCGCCGATTCGTTTGAGCAGTCATATAAACATGTTTAATATTCAAAATCAACCAAAAAACCACAACTCAATCTCCAATTCGTAAAAATCGAATTGAATTCAAAATGAGGGTTTCGAAAATCCTTCAAGAAACACACATGCATGGACATAAAGCTGTCGAGGAAGAAAAGACACGCACATATGTGGTTTCAAATCAGAATAATAGTGAGAAACGAGTAAGGAAGAGAGGAGAGAGAGAGTACCGAGAGAGAGAGAGAGAGAGAGAGAGAGGGTGGTGGGGAGGAAGAAGGATGGGAAGGGAGTATATATATATACTAAGGGCATTATGGTAATCTCCACAAATCTCTTTTCTTTTTACAAAAAAATCCATAATTACAATTCAAAAATCTAAAAACAGTTTTGTAAAATATAAAAGTGACATCATTCTTATTTTTTAAATAAAGAATAGGAAATTAGCTCTCTCCCCAAATTTTTAAAATATTTTTTTTGAGAATATAGTTTACTTTCTATGAATTTTACAAATAAATCTCTAATTATAGAAATAACTTTAGAAAAATTATTTTAAAATACCAGAACATCAAAATACATCCATCTATCATTTTTAGAAAGTCTCTAGGATTATTCCAGAGATAATAAAATAAATTTCACACTTTGATCATTCTCTTATAATTTTATAAAAACATATAAGGGTCAAATAATCCTTATTTTTACCAAATAAAATCTTTTAAAAATCTTTAAAACTCCTGAATCATAAATGTAAATATCAAACACCATTTATTCACATAATAACACCAATCACAGCTTATGATTATATATCTTACACATAAATTTCTATTTATATATATATATATATATTTAGATGTGGATACTAGGTATCCGACACTTTTAAAATAATGATACAATTCGCATATTATCTCATTCTTAATCCTTTCCATTAAATCCATCTTTCGTATAACTGGTCTTGTTCTACCTGACAGCCCGACAACAACTGACTCAATTATGCTTTTCAATACATAACTCAGACCTTTTAGTGACTCATCAAACTGGAATGAGACATTGAACGTTCCCTTTTTGTATTTCACAAAAATTATACACATAAGCCACAAAATTATATAACTTTATATCTTATCCACATAATTCACAATAGACCTCAAAATTATATATTATTCATATAATTATATTGTAAAAATCTCAATCGTCACAATCTACCCCTTGAAAGGATTATGTCCTCAGAATATGACCTAAACAAACAAATGGGGATACTTCTCATACATTTCGCTTTTTAATTCCCAAGTTGATTCTTAGATCTTAGGATTTCTTCACAAAAATCAAAATAATGGCACCACTTTATTTCTAAGCGCTTTTTCTTTTCGATCTAAAATTTGAATTGGTTGCTCCATATAAGATAGATCTTGCTGAATTTCCATGGGTTCCAACTCAATTACGTGACTGGAATCTGCATTATACTTTTTTAAAAGAGATATGTGGAACAAGTTATGGAGATGTTCCATCTACGGAGGTAACACTAACTCGTACACCACTTTTCCGACTTGCTTTAATACTTCGAATGGTCCAATATATCTGGGACTCAACTTTCCTTTTTTCTGAATATAGATAAGCCTTTTCATGGAAATATCTTTATGAATACTTTGTCTTCGGGTTCGAATGCCATATCCTTTCGATTCTGATATGCATACTTCCTTTGTTGATCTTGTGCAGCCATGTTAGATATATTTGTGATGTCATGTGTAATATGATTTGTGTTTAGTTTGCAGATCTTATCTAACAGGACAAATCAGTACTTAACTAGAAATTAGCACTTATACTAAAGGCAGGACTTAAGATATCAGAACTTAAGTTATCAGAACTTAAGTTATCAGAAGATATTTATCAGGAGATAATATCAGGACTTAAGTAGACTTTCATGTTACGACCGGCATTTTATGTAATATTATTTGTGGATTTGGTATAATATTAAAGTCAAATGAAAATATATTCAATGATTGTACGCTAGTGTGAGTGAAAATTTCTGCATTATAAATTTGCTTTGTGTAGTATATGATTTTTCAAAGCAAGAGTTTATTTAATTTCTTTATTTTTGATTTATAAGGAATATTCTAAGCTTTGGAAAAATTTTCTTTTAAAAGGTATTTTGTTCACAAATTTTGAAAATGATTTTATAAAGTCTCTAAAAATCCAAGTTATTTTATGGTATAAATTTTATAATTTTTGAACTTGTATTTTATTTTATAAAAATAAATCATTATAAATTTTAGTTGTCATATTTAGCAAATTACAAGAAAGCCCTTGCATGCAAACCACCCTCTCATTCTTTTCAAGGACAAAGAGGACAATTCCAACCCCACTAACTCTTATTTCTCTAGCCAATTTCCTTCTTTACCCTTGCATGCAAAATGCACCAAGTATAAGTGGAGGGATAGACTTGTCAATTCTCCTGTCCACTCACATTTTGTCAAATCAAATACCATAAAAACAAGCAAAGACATGATTATTTTCACTCATCACCCACACCACACTCATTCTTCTCTCCCTCCTCCTCCCTCACTCTCGGCGCTCCCTCTCTCACTCTCGGGTTTAGCCGAGAACCACCCCTCCCCATTTTTCTTCATTTCTCCACCAAGCTTCTACTCTTTATACAAGTAAATGTTATCTCCCATACCAAGATCATTCATATTTCAAAGAGTTTTGAGTAGAAAGTTTAAGTTTAAGGGTTGCATGTAAAGGTTTTAGTGAAACTCAAAATACAATCTTGATTCTTATGGATTTAAGGTTGTTTTTTAGAGGACTACAATGAATGGATAAGTGCCAAGTCTTGAGAAGGAAACTCTTGATGATTTAATGGCCATTTCCATCCATTTCATTCGGCCATGACCATATGGGAGCCGAATGAATGGTCCTTAAAATCATTCTTGTTGTTTTGATCAATTTTTTCATGTTTATGTGATAATGACTTGAATTTTGTGGTGAAAATTTGAAACTCCTTGCATGCTAAGTGATCATCTAGGTATACCTTAGGCTAGGCTTGCATGTCAATTTTAAGATGGAATATATGTAGAAAATGTGTTGTTTTGGTTTGAAAAACCCGAAGGCATGCATGCATGAGGATTTCTCTTAGAATGTTGTAAGATTTTGATCATTTGGAAAGATTTTGTTAGTGAGCCTTAATTTCAGTAGGTATAATGTGTTAATATTGATTTATGCTTCTTTTTGCATGGTAATAATTCGTGATTATCTTTTATAAAAATGCATACCTTGTTGTTTCAAAAGCACGAAGATTTGTGATTTGTGAAGTGTAGATTCTCTTGTTTTTCCATAATTGTACCTTAGGTAAGGATGATCTCACCCAAGGTTATTTTGAGAATAAGGGAGTTAGTTCACTAGATTACCATGTATAAGTCTTGGTTTAAGTATTGAGTTGTTGTTAGTTGAGTTTGTCAAGTCAAAACCTTGGAAAATGAGAGTTATAGTTTCTGCAGAAAATCAGTTTAGTATCATGAGGTTTAGGGTGAGTTTTGACCATGTCATTGGTGTGCACTTTGAGGCCCAAACCACCAGAAGTTAGTATTGGGAGTATATAAAAGGTTTTAGGAGTTGGTTGGAGGTTTGTATGTCATTTGGTTAGGTGCACAAGTAGAATAACAAAATCTGTCCAGCAGGGGACAGTTTTATTGCAACTTAGAAATAGGGAGATTTGACCATGTCATGGGTAGGCCCTCATTAGGCTCAATTGGGCCTTAGTTAGAGGGAGTGTCATAGAAGGTTTTTCAACCATAGTTCATAGGATATAAGTTAGAACCATGTGTCACAAGTTAATTCAAGTCAGGGCGTTTTCTGCCCAGAAAAGCAGGGGAACCTTGGACTTTTAGCTTAGGCCCAAGAAGGCCCAAGCCAGGCCCTTGAGCCATATCAAGCTTTTGAGATGCCCTTAGGTCAGGAGAGTCTTGTGTAAAAGTTTTGAAGGAAAACTTGTAGTTTAAGAGTGCCTAATGCACTCAAGAAACTATAGTTGTCATTCTGAAATTTGCACCGGTGAGCACTATCACTTATCACATAGTTTCAGAACACTTATAAGTGAGTATTAGGTCGACCACCATAGTTGTAAGATAGTATAAGGTCAGTAGAGAAAAAGGCACAAGTGAGGTTCAATAGGTCTTGGATAATTTAGGAAAGGCACATCGAGTTAGGGAGCCAAAATTTGAAGACTTTGTCTAGTTTAGCGACCAAGTGACTTAAGTTGTGAGTCGAGATCATCCAAGCCTAGTGTTGCATTATGGTATATATGGTGTTATTTGATATTAATATACGATATGTGATTATGTGGCTACGTGTGTACATTTGAAATATAAAGGTGGATATAAATTGGGTGCGTATAGGCCTAAGTGCCATCCATGTTTAATTTCGGGTTGTAAATAGGTTAAGATAGTAAGAATATATTATAATGAGGATTATTATTATTTATGTAGGATCTCGAGACGAGGGAAAACTTGCCATAAAAGTCGAGTGAAGCTCAAGTTGCTCCTACCAGTCAGACCAGACCAGCCTATCTCAAGGCAAGTGATTCAACTTGACCTTCATATTTACTATAAACAGTTCATATATATCGATGCAATTATCCTGAGTCATTTTGATATGTTTAAATCAAGCGTATCTTTCGTTTATCTTTGAATTGTATAGAAATGCCATGAACCCTCGAGTATGTAATGCAAGTAGTTCAAAAATCCTTTCATGATAGTTAAATGCCATGATAAAATGAAGAAGTTGTTATATTACTTGATTGATCCTCTTGATTAACATGTTAATGATTCCTAAGTATTGATATCTCATCCTGATACTTGAACCCCTATATAACCTTACCTTGAACTCTGATAGTCAGAAACTTACCAACATGATTCCTCATTGATTGATACCCTCTTTCCTATCCTAAAGCTTGACAATTCTGATATATATATACATCCTGAGCTAGAGATCATTACCTTAACACCCATAGTATTCGTGAAGCTTATCTTCTTAATGGTACCTTGACGAGAAACCATTGCTTTAAGCCCAGTTTGGCATTACCCCTTCATATTATCCATTAGTCTCACCATATTTTCCTGTCCAAGTTCTGACATATGAAAACCTTTTGGTTACCCTAATAGAGTAAAGTTTTGTGAATCATGGCCCTGAGATTTAGTACCATATTTCCCATGTTTCGAGTTGATCTATAATCCCTTAATAAAAATATTTATTGTTAAAAGAGATTTTGTTACAATTCGGCATCAGCTTTTGAAATAAATAAAATATGGGTTTTCAGTCCCAAAGGGGGATAAATGTTTTCTTGAATAGTGGATTTGGACTGAGACGCGAGTCCTTTCCACACTTATATTAGGCTTAAAAGTTGCCTAGGGATTCCCGTTAATGTTTTATAACCCAGCGAGGTTCGGGATTACTTCGCGGATGATCACCGGCTGTAATCCGTAGCGTCATAAAATGATTTTGATTAAGACATGATTTTAAAATTATTTTGATGCAAGCAAAATGATGCCATCTCACATAGTTCTATCTCTCGTTATCATTGGTTATGTCTTTCCATTATCATTGTTAAAGGTATATCTCGATTTATGTTTGTGTCGTACTGTTAGCACTTGTTGATCATTTGGCTCACTCCTTGCTTTACCCTGATATTACAGCTAGCAGCTATGGTTAGATTCAAGCAGACTGCCCGTAAGACCTGTGATGCTGATGCTTATGTTCGAGCTCAGGTAGAATAAGTAATAATAGCTGTGTGAGGACTCGGTAATTGTAATAGTTGGTAGTGTTGGGCTGTTCCAAACCCTAAACTGTAAGATCTTGGATTTGGTTGTGTATTCTTCATTAAAATGATGTAATAGCTATATTTATTTTGCTGTTTAAGTTGGGGATGTGACATTTCAGATAAGGCAGGCGGCTGATTGAAAGGAAAGAAGATCGAGACTAAGACAGAAAGAAATATGCATGAAGAAGGAATTCTATGAAGAATAGAATACTTAGAAGAAAAGATAACTAGTTGATATATTTTAGGAAGCAGAATTATATTCCATATCAATTAGAACATTATCTTGTAACTGTGTAGTATATAAACACAGGCATAGGGTTTATACTATAAGTGTTATCATTATCGAAGTTATTATTCTTTGTAACCCTAGCAGCTCTCGTGATAATTTGTTCATCACTGAGAGAGGACAGTTCCATATTGTAACAGAGTTTATTGTGTTGAATAAAATCTGTGTTCTATTACTTGTGTTCTTTAATTCGATTTGATTGTAGTAAACACTGTATTCAACCCCCTTCTACAGTGTGTATGACCTAGAAGTGGTATCAGAGCAGATCTGTTAACACGCATACAGTTTAAGATCCAAAAACAATCATGTCTAAAGAAGAAACTCCAACCAAGCCCACCAAAATTGAAGAAACTCCAAAAACCATAACCCATAGTCGATATGAGACTATAAGAGTTCCCATGTCGAAACCTTCTGAGTATTCCATATGGAAAGTGAAGATGGCTATGTTTCTGGAAGCTACAGATCCAGAATATCTCGACAGGATTAATGAAGGACCACATATGCCAATCAAACTCTCTATGGAAGTTGCAGGTCAGCCAGCAAAGTCTGTACCAAAGGAGAAAAGTGATTACACTGCTGAAGATATCTCATCGATTGCAAAGGATGCAAAGGTAAGACACTTGCTGCATAGTGTCATTGATAATGTCATGTCAAACAGGGTAATTCAATGCAACACTGCGAAAGAGATATGAGATGCTTTGGAAACAAGGTGTCAGGGAACTGATTCAATCAAGAAGAATAGGAAGACAATACTCACTCAAGAGTATGAGCACTTTGACTCAAAGCCTGATGAGTCATTAACTGATTTATATGACAGATTTGTCAAACTCTTGAATGATTTGTCACTAGTTGACAAAGAGTATGATATTGAAGATTCAAATCTTAAATTCCTGTTAGCTCCACCTAAAAGATGGGATTTGAAGGCCACAATAATAAGAGACAACTATAATCTTGATGAAACAACTCTTGATGAAATTTATGGGATGCTTAAGACTCATGAACTTGAGATGGAACAAAGAAGTAAGAGGAATGGAAGAAAGTCGAGGACAGTTGCCTTTGTGGCTGAGGAGGAAAGTCCCAAAGTTGCTGCCTTAAAGAAAGGCAAGGGAAAAGCTCTTATCACAAAGTCTGATACTGAGTCATCAAGTTCTGATAGTGATGATGACTCAGAAACTGAGAGTATACCAGAGATGGACCCTGATGAAGAGATGATGAAGCTGTGTGCTCTTATGGTGAAATGAATCACAAAGATTGCATACAGGAAATTCAGGAGAGGAAAGAAGTTTTCCAGGAAAGGTGTAAGTTCTGAAAAGAAAGGTTTCAGAAAATCTGAAGGCAAAGGAGGAAAGTCTGACAGAGGAGATTACTCAAATGTTAAATGCTACAACTGTGGTGAGAAAGGCCACATATCTCCTGATTGCAAAAAAGGGAAGAGTGACAAAGGCAAGGCTCTTGTCACAAAGAAGAAAAGCTGGTCAGATGCTTCGAATTCTAAGGATGAGGAAAACTATGCCTTGATGGCAAATACTGATAACAGTTCTGATACTGCTGACTTAAAGGTACCTCAAACTACTTATGCCTTTCATACTAATGATATTACTGAGTTGAGAAGATATCTTAAAACCATGTTCATTAGTTATAAAGATCAAACTTTAACATGTGAAAGATTAACTTCTGAAAATCTTGCTTATTAAAAGAGGAATGATTATTTAGAAAAAGAGTTAGTCATGTTCCATCAAACTCAGAAAGATAGAGATGATGCCTTTTTATGTTAGGGATGAACTGCTAAAAATGAATGAATCTCTAAAAACTGAGTTAGAAAAGGAAGGAGAGATTATCAGGACTTGGACTAACTCTGGTAGAGCAACTCAGGATATTCTTAGTAGTGGAAACTGGAAAGAGGGCTTAGGTTATGGAGATGATAAGAACAGTAAGGGAACTGTAGAAACTGAGGCTATAGTTGTTAAACAAAAACCAAAGGTAAATCCTGTTAAGTTTGTAACTACAAAGTCTGATATTGAGAAATCAGAAGTTAAGGAGAAATTAACTTCTGAAAAACCTAAACAGGATAAGCCAACTGTAGTTAACATAGGCTTAATGACAAAGAAGCAGCTTAAGCATAAGCTGAAAGAGGTTAAAAATGTAAACAATGTAAAGCCACCTAGGAAAAATAGGAATGGAAAGGAAGGTGTGAACAAAAGTAATAATTATAAGCCTGTTCCTAATGCTCCTAGAAAAACATGTCATAACTGTGAAAACTCTAACCATCTGGCTTCTTTTTGCAGGAAGAATAAGAACATAAACTCTTTACCTTTAAAATCATGAGTTAAGAGTCAGTCTGTTAGATATAAGCCACAAAATCCTTGTTTTCATTGTGGTAGTTTATGGTATTCCATTTATACTTGTAAGGAATATCATAGTTTGTACTATGATTATTGTCAAATAAAACCTTCTATAAAGAAAGTTAACACTATTCCTCCTAGTGTAAGTTTTGATGCAAAGTCTGATATTACAAATTCTGATAAGAAAACTGTTAACATAAACTCTGATGATAAATCCGCTGCAAATGTTAACAAACTTAATAAGGCCAAAGGATCCAAGCAAGTCTGGGTCCTTAAAACTAATCATTAGTGGTCTTTGTGATTGCAGGGCAACAGGAAGAACATCCTAGTTCTGGACAGTGGATGTTCAGGACATATGACTGGAAATAAAGCCCTGCTATCAGACTTTAAGGAGAAAGCTGGCCCAGGTGTTTCTTATGGAGATGGCAACATGGGAAAAACTCTGGGATATGGCAATATCAATCTTGGGAATGTCATCATTGAAAAAGTAGCTCTAGTCTCAGGACTTAAACATAATCTGCTAAGTGTTAGTCAAATCTGTGACAGAGGTTATCATGTGGATTTCTTTAAAGAACACTGTGAAGTTGTAAGCAAATCTACAGGTAAATTTGTTCTAAAGGGATACATGCATGGTAACATTTATGAAGCCAAGCTTTTAACAAGTACTGATGGTTCTGCAATCTGTCTGTTAAGAAGAGCATCAATTGAAGAAAGCTGGGATTGGCACAAGAAACTCACTCATTTAAATTTTAACAATATAAATGAACTAGTCAAGAAAGATCTTGTGAGAGGACTGCCAAAATCAGTATTTGCTCCTGATGGCCTTTGTGATTCTTGTCAAAAGACAAAACAAAGAAAATCTTCATTCAAGAGCAAGAATGAATCATCAATTCTTGAGCCTTATCACCTACTACATGTTGATCTATTTGGTCCAGTGAATGTTATGTCCATTGCCAAGAAGAAATATGTTATGGTCATAGTGGATGAGTTCACCAGATACACATGGGTGTATTTCTTGCACACAAAAAGTGAAACTGCATCTATCTTGATTGATCATGTCAAGCAACTGGATAAATTGGTCAAAGATTCTGTGAAGATCATAAGAAGTGATAATGGCACTGAGTTCAAGAATTTGATCATGGAAGAGTTCTGCATAAACCATGGAATACAGCAGGAATTTTCTGCTCCTCGAACTCCACAGCAAAATGGAGTTGTTGAAAGAAAGAATAGAACTCTTATTGAAGCTGCACGAACTATGCTTGATGAAGCAAAGTTGCCAACCTACTTTTGGGCTGAAACTGTGTAGACTGCTTATTTTACTCAGAATGCAACACTTATCAACAAGCATGGAAAAACACCATATGAGATGGTAAAAAAAAGAAGCCAAATCTGAAGTATTTTCATGTATTTGGATGCAAGTGTTTTGTTCTTAAGACTCATCCTGAACAACTATCCAAATTTGATCTAAAAGCTGATGAAGGAATTTTTGTTGGATATCCACTTTTCACAAAAGCCTTTAGAGTCTACAATTTAAGAACAAGGGTTGTCATGGAATCTATCAATGTCTCTTTTGATGATAAGAAAATTACTGGACTTGAAGATTTCAATGATCATGATCAGCTAAGATTCGAAAATGAAGTTTTAAATTCTAATTCTGTAAATCCTGACAGTCTAAATCCTGACAGTCTAAATCCTGATACTGCAAACCCTGATGGATTAAACTCTGATATTATTGAAACTGTGGTTACTATGCCAAAGGAAGATGCACCTGTGCAGGGGGAGTATACTGAAGATCCAACCACATCTCAAGAAACATCAGAACCTATAACAGGCTCTTCAAGTTTTGATTCATCAAATTCTAATGAGCCAAGTTCTGGAAACTCAAATTCTGAAGGATCCAACTCAGAGAGCATAATTTCAGGGGGAGTATCAGAAAATGTTGATGGAGACAGCATGGATCATGGGGGAGCATCCAGTTCTAGAGATAACCTTCCATCTGCAAGGAAGTGGACTAAAGCACATACACCTGACTTAATTATTGGAAATCATGATGCAGGTGTCAGAACTTGAACAGCTACATCAAATGAATGTCTCTATCATTCTTTTCTTTCTCAGACTGAACCAAAGAAAGTGGAAGAAGCTCTTCAAGATGCTGATTGGGTGCAAGCAATGCAGGAAGAGTTAAATGAATTTGAAAGAAATAAAGTCTGGACCCTAGTGCCAAGACCAAAGAACAGGCTTGTTGTTGGTACAAAGTGGGTGTTCAGAAACAAAACTGACAGTGATGGAATAATTACAAGGAATAAAGCAAGGTTGATTGCAAAAGGATGCTCTCAACAGGAGGGAATTGATTATGATGAAACATTTGCATCAGTTACTAGATTGGAAGCCATAAGGATATTTTTGGCTTATGCTACTCACAAGAAGTTTAAAGTCTTTCAAATGGATGTGAAAAGTGCTTTTCTTAATGGAGAATTGGAAGAAGAGGTATATGTTGAACAACCTCCGGGCTTTGTAGATTCCAAATTTCCCAATCATGTCTAGAGGCTTAATAAAGCACTTTATGGCCTTAAGCAAGCTCTAAGAGCATGGTATGAGACATTAGCTCAGTTTCTTCTGGAAAGTGGATTTAACAGAGGGACTATTGACAAAACCTTATTCTATCTCAACCATGGAAAGGACTTACTTTTAGTGAAAATATATGTTGATGATATCATTTTTGGTTCTACAAATGACAGACTTTTTAAGAAGTTTGCCAAGCTGATGCAGTCAAGATATCAAATGAGTATGATGGGAGAACTTAACTATTTTCTGGGCCTTCAAGTTAAGCAGAATGAAGAAGGAACTTTTATTTGTCAATCTAAGTACACCAGAAATTTGTTAAAAAAGTCTGGAATGCAAGATTGTTCAAGTGCATCCACTCATATGGCCACTGCAATAAAGTTGGATAAGGATACTGGTAAATCAGTAGATATTACTGATTACAGAGGTATGATTGGCTCATTACTCTATTTAACTGCAAGTAGACCTGATATCATGTATGTTACCTGTCTCTGTGCAAGATTTCAAGCAGATCCAAGAGAACCTCACTTGACAGCTGTGAAAAGAATTTTCAAGTACCTTAAGGGTACAGCTGATCTGGGATTGTGGTATCCTAGAGAATCCTACTTTAAGCTAATAGGTTACTCAGATGCATATTTTGCAGGATGCAAAATTGACAGGAAAAGCACAAGTGGAAGCTGCCAATTTCTTGGAGGCAGATTGGTTTCTTGGTTTAGCAAGAAACAGAAGTCAATTTCCACATCAACTGCAAAAGCAGAATACATTGTTGCAGGAAGCTGTTGTGCACAGATTCTTTGGATGAAGAATCAGTTACTGGATTATGGGTTAGAATTTTCTAAAATCCCTATTTACTGTGATAATCAAAGTGTTATTGCTATGACAGGTAATCCAGTTCAACACACAATGACAAAGCACATCAGCATTAGGTACAACTTCATAAGGGAACATGTGGATGAAGGTACAGTGGAATTGAATTTTGTTTCAATAGATAAACAACTAGCAGATATCTTCACAAAACCACTGTGTGAAGCTACTTTTACAAGATTGGTAAATGAACTTGAAATGGTTTCAGGTTCTTTCTCTAAATATGCCTAGTTTATGTTCTGATACATCAGACTTTATGATCAGTATTTACAGATATTACTATCTTTGTGTATTATGTGCTTAAATTGAAATTTACTTAAGTGCTGATTGTTGTCTGATGTGAATTTCTAAACTCTGATAGTGATACGAATGTTTCTGTGACTATTCAATCCAATGAAGATAACTGTGCTAGATGCTGACCTAGTAGTCTTTAATATACTAAAGATCCCATGTTTGAAGTAATTATTTATGTGGAAATCATTTAACACAAGCAAATTCTGATATTGAGCTTAGTTGAAGTTTACTTTGTGTATCTTATTACTAAGTCAAAAACTAGAATAGTGCTTTTTATCTGTTAAGCTCTGATGTTAGTAAATCTGATGGATGTACTAAGTGCTGATAAGCCTCACTTATCAAAAGAAAAAGAAAAGAAAAGAAATAAAAATTAGGTACTTCTTTGAGATCTAGAGTAAAAATGTGGAAGGGAAGACCCAAGTGCATTGCTGGTATTAAGTAATATGCATTAGAAAAGTAAAAAAAATTCTTGGTGACTTTTCACACTCTATGATTACTGGAGAAATACTCTAACGACAGCATAAATTCTGATAAGCAGTCGTGACTCACTTACACTGAGAAGCCACTGTAAAAAGGAATTTCAAAAGATGCATAAAATGAGCACAAAACAGTTGAGGTGGACTCATGCATGAACTCATTCAATAGTAGGCTTCAGAATAATGACAGATTTTGAGAAAACTTCTTAGTTATGCCTTATTTCTAAGATGTACTGAAGTGAATCAGACTTTACTCTTTGTATGATATTTAGATTAATGCACACACTTACACTCCATATGAATGATGAAAATTACTGTGGTGATAAATGTTGTTTTAGATGAACAGTTTATGTGTCAGATTGCATAAATTCTGAGGACAAGTTCTGATGAAACCATATCAGTATTTGTGTGAAGAATTACAGGAATAAACATTCACTTTTCGAGTTAAGAAGCCATATTCTGATGACTTTTAAATCCTGATAATAATCAAGTTCTAATGATGACGTGGCAGTATTTATTTACTTGGTTTATTTTTGGTCATTACTTGAACGATAATAATTTTACAGAATATTGGTTTATGTGAGATAAAACGGTCATAATCATTATGGGTTAGTGGTTAACGTGTATGTCCTGAAAAACTGCATGTGCACAGTAATTATTGCTTATTTTACGTGCCCATTAACTCTTGTTCTAACCGTTTACTGACTGTTCACATGGTGCCGGGTGTAAAGTGTATTCCATGCTTCAAAAATACAGCTGTTGAGTAGAGAGAGTACATATATGAGAGATAAAAGATTTTCTAATCTTTTATTTATTTTTCTATTCTAAATCTCTTTTACTTTCTCTCTCTCTCTCTCTCTCTCTTATTTTCTGAAGTTGTTTTTCTCTCAGGACTTTTTACAAACACTTTGCAAACTTACTCTTATTCACTTAATTTCTTACAGAGATGGCACCAAAAGACGTAATTTTCAATGGGGCTAAGTTTGTCCCTAATAACTTCTCCGCTATTCTTAACAAGTCAGAAGCCCCATCAGAACTTCACTTCATTCAGGACTTTCTTACTAGTTCTGATATTGGGTACGCTCTGACCGAACCGAATGAAGTCTCTGGTACTCAAGTGCTGGAGTTCTGGAGAAGCAGAGTATATGATGATGGTGGTGCTCAAGGCTCCCCAAGTATAATTTTTTCATCAGGGGAGGATGAGCATGTCGTGATATTGGGCACGGTTCGACAAGCACTGCAGCTTCCTGAGAACTGTGTTTATTCTATTGTTGAGGAGCCAGTTCTTCAAAACATGATGGCCAGTCTGGGGTATGAGAGGACATTGGAAAAGTTGGGTCAGTTGAAGAGATCTTACATAAGGAGGGAATGGAGTTTCTTCTTTGACTGCATAACAAAGGCTTTTGCAAACAAATGTTCTAATTTCGATGCAATCCCCATATTCAGCCAACAAATCGGGTATGCTCTCATTAACCAAACTGATTTTGATTATGCATGTGTTGTCTTAGGTTTCATTGGGGATAGAATGACAGAAGATAGAAACACTGTTTACTTTGCTAGATTCTGTCAGCTTATCTATAGTTTTTGTTGTGATGATAAGCCCCAATCAGCTAGTGAATTAATTTCATCATTCAGACTAGCTAAAAGAGCTTTTAATGACTTATTATCTACTGATAATAAGAAGGCTGTGTTAAGACCCCTCCAAGTTCCTTTATCTGCCAAACAAGCCTTAATAACCTATGATCCAGTTAAATACACTGAACTATATCTAGATGTCCAACCATCAGAACCTCATTCATTAGCACGTACCACCTCTACACAAGCACCTCAAACTTCTCAACCTCAAGCTTCAGCACATCAAGTGAAGCCTTCATATTTTAAACCCAAGAGGACAAATGTTGTGCCTCAGTCTCAACAGAAGAGGAGGAGAATGATTCTGAGAGATGAGTCAGATACTGAGGGACAGGTTCAAACATCAGTCCCTGTTGTTGTAGAAGCTGAGAAGGTCTCTTCTCAGAAAGATACTGTAACTGGGACTTCTAGGCCCCTCAAAAGGCTTAGAAAGTTAAATTCTGATGATAAAGCTCCTACAGTGTCTCCACCTTTGAAGAAATTGAAGAAACAGAGAACTCACAGGGATATAGTTGAGTCAGATTCAGAGGATATAGTGGAAGCAGCTAAGGAAGGGGATCAGGAATCTCTGATCTCAACAAGACCAATTGTTATTGAATCACTTCCTTCTGCACAACCAGAAACTGCTCAAGACAGAGTGCATACACCTTCTATATCACCTATAGTTGATCCAGTACATACTGAAGAACCAGGTACAAGTGCTGAAATTGATATTCATAACTTGATTGTGCCTGAGGTTTTGTACTTGGAAGCTCCACCAATTCAACTCACTCCACCAACAACATCAATTTTGGATGTTGATCAAAACCTGGCTGAAGATCGGAATTTAGAGGATGATGTTGAAGCCTCTATAGCCTCACATACTGCTATTTTATCAGAGGATGCTGATACTGCAGGATCTATAAGTTCTGATGTTGCCAATGAGGAAACTACTGGTGAAGCTGCTACCAATCTAAATGTTGATGCAGCTGGTCCATCAGGACATGCACCTCAACAAACAGTTAATAAAGCTGATCTAATCAAGAAGTTTGTTAAGGAAGCACCGATACCTTGGAGTGAAACTCCTAGAGGAAAGGAGTGGACTAAGGAATGGAACACAGTTAGTTTTGTTCCTTCTGAAAAGATTTTTGCGGAGCATCTGGCAAAAGCTGATGAAATGCTGATAAATGATGATTTCAAGGCACATATGAGAGTTACTGCATTGAGTATAAGACACCTTCAAGGTCAACACTCAATAACTCATGACAAGGTGAACAAAATTCAGGAAGCTCTAATTCAGCAAGATATGAATTTGAAACTTGAAAAGAACATATTTTTCAAGCCAGCCTTTGACAGAATTGCCTACATTGAGAAAACTCAGGAGAAGCAACAAGCTCAAATTGAAGAAATTCTGCAGAATCAGGCTTCTCACCAAAGTCAACTCAATGAGATCCAATCCTCAGTGGAATTGCTTTTCTCTCTTCTTTTACCTGTTGATGCCAAAAAGGGGGAGAAAGTGATTAAGTCCAAATGCAAATCTATTCAGACACTAAAGGGAAAGGATGATGGAAATGATGACCAGGGAAACTCTGCTAAGGGTAGAGGTCAAGGTCAAGGCAAAGGATTTTCATCAAGTAAAGATAGAATTATAAGTCAAGGAACAAGATCTGATACTGGGAGAAGAATAAGTTCTGATACTGGTAAAAGGATAAGGTCTGGTGAACATCTGGAACTTGATGAAGAAATTTCAAAGCAATTATTTCTTAAAGAAAATCCAAGAATGGACTTTGAGAGTCTAAAGGAAGAAGAAGCTAGACTCAAAGCAGAAGGTGTCAAGACAAAATCTAAAGCTTCTGTTGTTGAAAAGAAATTTCCAAAGCCTAAGGGTATTATGATAAAGGAAAGAACAAATTCTGAGGAAACCAAAGCCGAATCACAAGTGGAAATTGATCCAAGGTCCAAGGGCAAAGGAAAAGTTAATGAACCTGTAAAGGTTTATATGCCAGTCATGGATGAAGAAATAACTGAAGAAGATGTTAATCTTACTCTGATTTCAAAGAAGAATTTTCAAACAACCTTTGACATGGCTCATGTTGTTCAGAGTCAAGATGTAGTAAGTTCTGATATGACAGTGAAGCAAGCAACCTCTGACATAGCTCAAGTTGGCTTGATATCAGAAGATAAGGAAAAGGAAACCTCTGACATTGCTCATGTTAAACCTTCAAAGATACTCTTACCAGGATTCACCAAAGCTAAACAGACTCAACCTTTGAAGACTGCAACAAGTGGTTTTGAAGCAAGAGTTGTTACAGGAAAGGAAGCAAGAGATAAATCTGGATTGGGTAGTTCTGATGAAAGAAGAGTACACAACACTACCAATGATCCAACTTCCTTAAGTGAACCAGGTGTTGGAGAAACTCCTGAAAGATTGAATCAACTTGAATCTATACAAATGGTTTGCCATACCTTTTTGAAAGAACATATCTTGTTATATTTTATGACAGATGGAAGGGTATACCATATCAGGCAGAATTCTATACCACTGAAGTATTTTGAAGAACTGGAACATGTTATATTCCTACTTCAAGTGAGAAACATATTAACAGATAGTGCTGCAGGTTATTTAAAGTCAGAAGAAGCTTTATTCTGTAAAGTCTGATAGCACATATTGTCCTAAGTACAGAGATCACAAATGTGATATTGTCGAAATTAAGCCTAACTCTGCTAAGATTATAACTACTTTTTTGGGTTATAAGGCTGTGGAATTCAATCTAGAGTCTGACAAGGCATATCTGATCAGACTAGATCAGGGCATAAGAAAAGCTAAGATAAATGATCTCAGAGCAGCTATTTTTCAAACTGGTGAAGATACAGCTGAATTGATAAATGCTAAAAGGAGGATGGTTAATGAACTTGAATATGCTGAGAGATGTCTTTTGAAGAACTATCTCAGAACAACTCCTAACATCAAAGAGATCAGAAATTGAAGCCAAGTCAAAGATCTACAACTACTTAAATTTTGAAGTGTATACAGACTGAAGCTGATATCAGATCTTAAGATGGTAAAGCTGAAAGGACTGTAAGTTGTAGTTATCTAGTCAAATTCCCATGCATTTGTACTTAATGTTTTTGACATCATCAAATATCTGTTGAACTTATATATTATGCTAATTTACAAGTTGGGGGAGATTGTTAGATATATTTGTGATGTCATGTGTAATATGATTTATGTTTAGTTTTCAGATCTTATCTAATAGGACAAATCAGTACTTAACTTGAAATCAGCACTTATACTGAAGACAGGATTTAAGATATCAGAACTTAAGTTATCAGAAGATATTTATCAGGAGATAATATCAGGACTTAAGGAGACTTTCAGATAAGGCAGGCGGCTGATTGAAAGGAAAGAAGATCGAGACTAAGACAGAAAGTAGAAGGTCTGATCTACAGATAGATCTACCTCTGCAGCTATAGCAGCTATGATCTCAACGGGAAGGCGCGGGGCGCTTCCCACGCTCTTGCGCTGGGTCTGCTTGAGTCTGGCCATCTTTCCTAACTGTTGTTGTGTGATGAAGAAATAAAGCAAGAGTGAGCATTACAGCTGGCAAGATAATATATAGTGTAAACAATAATGCAAGTATCTAAATGGATAACTTACTAAAATCCTTTATCAAGTGTAAGATAATTACTTACTGGATATAAGAAAAAACAAGGGACGAAGTTACCAAATACTTCACTATACTTATATCATTTATAAAACCACTTGAACTACCATTGTTCAAAGTATAATGAGTTTTCAACAGTTCATCACATAGATGAGACTACAAGATAAGATTTGAATAGATTAAATCTTTAAAATATTATTGAATGAAATGAAGTTATGAGATATTTCATTAAGTCCAGATATATATTTCCACATATATATCTCTTATACATTTCCTGAAAACCTCTGTCATGTAAAGTATGAACAAAGTTTGTAACATCCAATGAATTTTTGGGAAGGAAAAGAATTGTGGCATAAACCCGATATCTTGCTGATCAGGCAAAGATACCAATAAGTAACCTTTTCTACTGTAGATGGATGAATTCTTCGCCGATCATCACCCTGGCCGCATTAGGACCTCGCGCTAGACCGTTACTCGGCCACTCACGCGTGGATGGACTGTCACCCAGCCTCTTACACCTTCATAGACCGTACCCCGGCCTGTCGCTTATGCCGACTCAATTAGATGGACTTACTTCCCGAACATTAGGCAAGTAATCAAATTGTTTTCTCAAAATAGCAACCTTGTTGCGAATATAAAATACACCACAGAGCCGGATCCTTAAGATTTTTGAGCGAATATTCAAGTGTCCTTCGAAAGGAAGATCTTAAATCTGAAAATGAGTTTTTGGGATCCGCTCTAACTTTTAAAATCATTTTGAAGACTCGAAAACATTTTTAAGAATGTTTAGAGTAATGCTGATTTAATGAAATAAATCAGTCATGATATATTAGAAAATATCTGAATATTATTATTTAAATAATATTCCCATAAGCGTGATCCTTATAAAAATAATTGAGGTAGGAGTTTTAAAACTCATACTTGAAATGAATAACAAATAACCAAAGATATACTTATACCAAAGTATGATCTTTATTTGAATAGTCGAAAATAAGTTTGATTATCGAAACATTATTCTTTAATAAAATAAATAATATTATTTAGTAAATAAGCGGAGTCATAAGTCCTCGAATGAATATTCAAAAATAATATTCATTAAATAAAATAAACGGAGTCATATGTCCTCGAATGAATATTCAAAATAATATTCATTAATATGAATAAACAGAGTCATAAGCCTTTGAATGAATATTCAAAATAATATTCTTTAATAAAAATAAAGTTATCGAATAAACCTTATTCGATTTAGTTTTGAAAACTATATCTATATATATATATAATATACTCGGGAACATCGACTCCCGGTTTTAGAAAAATGTTCACCTTTGGGTTCCCTATACTAAGGATATACGCAACTACTGCTTATCTCTAGCATAGGTATTATGAAACTTATAAGCAATTGAATCAACAATTAGATATCAAGATTACGAAATAGACATGCATATATACCATATCACATGCTCCAATATATCGCAAGATTTGCTAATAACAATCATGCACTTATCACAAGATAATGCATATACATATATTTACATCACAACAACAGTATAACGGGTAGAAAACTTGCCTGAGCGACATGGGGTGATAAATGGCTTGGGACGAGTCTGGTAACCTATAAACAACATATAAGTTGGAATTAAACCAAAGTCGCTTATGAATCTATACTTTAACCAATTAGACTCTAACACTCGCTTTGCGCTCAACGATTCTCTTAAGTCGCTCGAGTACCCTCGGCTCCACCATTTTTAATAAATTAACCATTAAGGGTTTTAAGCTGATTCTTTCGCGAGTTACTTACCAACTGCCTAATACACTTTAAATAAATGTTTCATACTCCAATTAGTCCTTTAAGCTCTTTAACCTATGTTCCAAAGTAAGGCGAGGGGTAATGGTTCGTTCGCGAAACGCCGTTACTTAAAACGGTCGTTTCTCCTAAACCGTATATCGGATTCAAACGAACCACATATCAAAACGAAGCTCGTAACATGAAATATATAATCATGGCAATGGTCAAGATCTAACACGGAGTTCTCGGGTCCTGATGTTAAGAGAAAAAACAGTCTAAAGTAAATCGGACATTACGACGGCTATGTTTACGCGATTACCAATTTTTATTTTACTCCAAACCAACCACCAATCAACCACAATTCATTCATACAACCAAAATTCATCCATACCATACTACAACAGCCCCAACACCTCAAGTTCTCCAATTTATATTATTCTCAAACATGAATTAAAACTATACTTAAGTTCATTAATCAATAATCCAAGAATTACAACTCCAACTCATTACAAAACAAACCACACTCTAAGTCTACAAGAATCATGCTTCTCATGAACCATAACAACAAAACTAAACCTAATACTCAAAGTAAGGTTAGGGTTTGGAGGGGTTATACCTTCCTTGGAGAGTGGAGAATCAATTAGGAAGCCTTAATTAACCACTAGTTATCTTTACTAAGCTTGGATCTTGAAGAAAACATAAGAAAACACAAAGTTAGTTTCTTGAAAACACTATGCACCAAGAACTTTGATGAATTGATTAGCTATGTTAAACATGGAATCTTGAGCTTAAACTTATGGCTCATCTAAGTTATGAATTATGGAAGCTAAAGAAACAAACCTCTTGATTTTTGAAGGTGTGTAGCTAGGGTTTTGAAATTTTCTTCCTTGGTTTAAGAAGAAAAAGCCGAGAGCTTTTGTTCTTGAAGAAGAGAAGTAAACTTCTATTTTTGGTGAAATGAATTTTTTTGGCTTGGTTGATGTTGTTTTGTTTTGATTTATTACTTTTTACCGTGGTAACTGAAAGGCATATGTCATAGCCTACTCGTTTATTCGAGTATTTAACTCAACTCAAATAAGAATGTAATAAGTAAATAGTGGATCTATCATCAGAGAGATCTCACAAAGTAACATCTGTCAAAGAATAAAGAAACATTGTTCATCTGCAGACTTGAAGATTCACTGGAAGAAGTTCAAGAATTTGATCATGCCTCAGTGATATAAATCAAGATCGTGGATTTAATCAAGTGACAGAGATCTCGTCAGGGTATTATTTATTACAAGGATTCAATCAGAACAACAAAGTCAAGACATGAAGAAATGTCACGAAAGTTAGTCACTCATGAACCAGACAGTACATCGAGTGTCAGCATTGAAGTGGCGGAATTGATTCATAAGTCTCAGTGACTTTCAGAAGATTGTCAGAAGAATGGATGCTGCTCAGGGTTAGTATTAATTCTCTATTAATTAATTAAGTCATATAATTTAATTATGAAAATAAATTATATCTGTAAAGATTAATTTATTTGATTAATTAAATTAATTGATTAATTAATTCTGAATTAATATTAAGGTTTTTCAGAATTTTAATTGATTAAAATCTGTTTTAATTCTAAAAAGACAACTGATTGTACTAGTATGACAATCGGTATGACAATTGATAGTCATACCGAAAGTCATGCTAATTCAGTTGATTGTCTTGATAGAATTATTATTTAGATTAAAATCACTTATTAATTTAGTAAGACAATTTCATTTGAACTAATATGACAATCGGTATGACAATCAATAGTCATACCGAAAGTCTTGCTAGTTCATTTTAATTGTCTTGCTAGCTCTAAAAGATTGTCACACCGAAAGTATTATTGGACAAAGGATTGTCATACCAGTTCATTGATCTCGGCTGTGTTGATTAAAAAGAAGCAGAAGCATCCAATTTACTCACTCACACAGAAAAGCAATCAAACAGAAGCCAAGAACAAACAGAGAAAAAGCAGCCAAATTTTTCATCTTATCTGCTAATTCAAGATCACAATTTCTAGCTTGTAAAGTTAAATCCAATCAACTAGAAATCACTCTCTTGTTCTTGTGTAACAATCTAGCGGATCAAAATCCCTAGAACTTAATCTCAAATCGTTTTTAGCATTTGATCTTTTAATTACAAAAATAGAAAAAGTTCATGTCAAATTTATTCTAGATTTGTAATAATTGATTTGAGATTAATCCCTTGTAACCGATACCGTAGTTGTAACACCTTTCAAGTTTAATAAAAGTTTTATTTAACTTGAATTTTGTTTCACAATTTTATTCCGCATTTTATTCGACTAAACGGTATTGTTTGCATTCAACCCCCCCCTTCTACAAACAAATTGGGACCTAACAATTGGTATCAGAGCCTTCTGATTAACGTACAAATCTAGATCCTAGACTTTTGTGTTTCTTTCACTTCTTGAATTTTTTATTCACTCAAAAAAATTCATAATGACTACACAAAAAGTTGGAACCGTTAAAATTCCACTTTTCGATAAAGAAAATTATGTTATGTGGAAGAAGAAGATGCTACTGTTTTTACAGGTTGCTAATCCCAAATATTTGCAAGTGTTGAAGAAGGGTCCAAAAATTCCTATGGTTATGGAACCAGAGGTAATAGAAAATGATGTGGTGATCACCAAAGCGAGAACTTATGTGAAGGATCCTGAGGACTTCTCTCCTGCTGAAATAGAAGAAGCTTCCCTGGATGCTAGCCTTCAATTAATCTTAGTAGATTCCCTTAATCCCCTGATGAATAGACATGTGATGAATTGTAAAGATTCCAAACATATCTGGGAAACTATTGAGATTATTAATGAAGGCACAGAGGAAGTTAGGGAGAACAAACTAGAAATCCTAACCTCTGAATATGAATATTTCAAATCAAATCCAGGAGAAGGAATCACTGAAGTGTTTGAGAGGTACAATGCATTGATCAACAACCTGAACATTAATGGTAAATACTATTCCATCAGGGAGGTCAACAAAAAGTTCCTTTTAACACTGCCAACTCATCTCGAACATAGAATCACTGCCATAAGAGAAGCAAGAGATCTGAGTGAGATTTCTTTGGAAAGGCTCTATGGTGTGTTAAAGACTTATGAGTTGGAGCAGATTCAGCAGAAGGAAGTTTACGGGAAAGGAAGAGTGGTCAGCACGTCTACTGCTCTAGTAGCTGATGAACAACAACAACAACCACAATATCAACAACAATCTCAACAGTCAGATAGAATGGTACAGTCTTCCAAGGTTGAAGATAATGTGATAGTAGCAGAATTTGATTCTCCTACTACAAATCAATCAGGAGATGATTATTATTCCTTGGAAGAACTGGAGCAATTGGAGGATGAGTCAATGGCCCTGATTGTCAAGAGATTCTCAAATGTCAGATTCAAAAGGAATCCCAAGTTCAAGTACAAGTCCAACTACAACAGATTCCAGAAAGGTGGATCTTCATCCTCTAACACCAGCAGTGGTGGGTATAAAACAGGGATGGTTGATCGAAGCACTATTCGATGCTTCAACTGTAATGAGTTGGGACACTTTGCCACAGAATGCAGGAAGCCAAAACAAGCTAGGAAGAACTCTTACGATTCTAATCAGAAGAGTAAATCTGAAAGGGCATACCTGGCAAAGGGAAGAAGCTGGGATGATACTGACAGTGAAGATGAAGAAGTTGGGAATCTTGCTCTCATGGCTAGTAATGCAAGCACCTCATCGTCAAGAAAAGAGGTAAAACTTTCTGATGCTGAAATGGTTTATCATCTAAGAGGTAACTTAGATTGTGCTCGTCGTGATAATGAATTGTTAAATCAACAAATCAAAGACCTTGAGAAAGAGGTCAATGAATTAAGACTTGTGCACATTAATCAAGATAAACTAAAAGAACAAGTATCTTTTCTAGAGAATAGAGTTGACTGTTATAGACAACTCGAAACTATTCTCAAAGACAAGATCACCGGTCTTGAGGCTAAGGTTAAAGCTTACTTTAATTCTTGTTCGAAGTCCAAAGAGTTTTATAATAAGCAAGCTGTTAATCAAACACATGGAATAGGTTATGATTACAATGCTGCTATTGGAAAATTAGGCATAAACTCCCCTCCTCATGTATGTGCTAAAGGCAGGGAAGTACCACATGTGCTTAAGGGTGTTGATGAACCCCTCTATAAAGAATCAATTGCTGAACCATTTGATGAGACCTCTTTTATTATTCAAGAAGAAATCCGTGCTGAAGATAATGCTAATGGGAAAGCTGTCTCCAAGTCAAGTGTGTCAAAAGTTCCAGTCAAGGTTGTGAAAGCAACTGAGACTAACTCAGACACACATGAGTTGGATAACACAAATGCCATGTCTACCATGCATAAGTTGCCTATTGTTAATCCTTCTCATAAAGCATGTGGTGTTCCTGATTGTATGTCTTGTGCTTTTAATCTGTTGTTTGCTTATTTTAATGGTAAGCATGTTTCTAATGATAAGACTACTCCTCGTCAGCATGTGAATAATAGAAAGCATGATAGGTCTAAGACTGCTAGTCCTCCTAAAGCTAGAAAGGAGACATTTGTGCCTAAGCCTAAACAGAAATTTGATAAGGCTGTTTTAAAGGTCAAATGTTCAGTCATTGAGAATGTTGAGAATAGTGAAATTAAGAATGTTGTTTTGCCTGATAAAGGCCAATTTTACAAGTATGCCGGACCCAGCCAAGCTTGGGTTCCGAAGAAGTTCTAATCCATTTGTATTACAGGGCATTAAACAGGTACAACCGGTAGTGTGGATTCTTGACAGCGGATCGTCAAGACATATGACCGAAGATAGAGCCCTGCTATCAAATGTGGTTGAGAAAGCTGGCCCAGTGGTTACCTTTGGAGATAACAGCAAAGGTTTAACGGAGGGATATGGCTGTTTGCAAGCTGGAAATGTTATCATTGAAAATGTATATGTTGTGCAAGGACTTGAACACAATCTGCTTAGCATTAGTCAGTTCTGTGACAACGGCTACAATGTTTTATTCGACAAGTTGAAGTGTCAGATTCTGCACAAGAAAAGTGAAAAACCCTCCTTAATGGGAATCCGGAAAGGAAATCTGTTCGTAGCTGACATGAACTCTGGAAGCAATCTTGAAGTCAATTGTTTCTATGCAAAGGCATCGTCAGATGAGAGTTGGCTATGGCACAAGAGATTTTCCCATCTTAATTTCAAAACAATGAATTCTCTTGTCAAAAGAGAATTGGTAAGAGGTCTGCCTCAGCTGGAATTCTCTCCAGAAGGACTATGTGAGGCTTGCCAGAAAGGAAAGTCAAAGAAAGCAAGTCACAAAGGCACTGACACATCTTCCATAACTGGTGTTCTGCAATTATTGCACATGGATTTATTTGGTCCAGTTAATATCCTTTCTATGTCAAAGAAGTGTTACTGTCTTGTGATAGTTGATGACTATTCCAAGTATACGTGGGTTTTATTTCTTCACTCTAAGGATGAAACACCACAAGTTGTGATTGATCATATCAAGATGATTGAGTTAGATTCTAACGTCCCTGTTAGAGCAATAAGGTCAGATAATGGGACAGAATTCAAGAATACACTTCTCAATGGATTCTGTACAGACAAAGGGATTACCAGACAATTTTCAGCTCCTAGAACCCCTCAGCAAAATGGAGTGGTAGAAAGGAAGAATCGTACATTGATTGAAGCTGCAAGAACGATGTTAAATGAATCAGGTCTTCCAATGTACTTTTGGGCTGAAGCTGTCAATACTGCATGTTATACTCAGAATCGAACTCTAATCAACAAAGACTTCATGAAAACTCCTTATGAGATTTTGAATGAACAGAAACCTTCTATCAAATACTTTCATGTATTTGGTGCCAGATGCTTCGTGCTCAAGGATGGAGATGATCGTCGTGGTAAGTTCGAGGCAAAGGCATATGAGGGTATTTTTGTTGGATATGGAAGAAGATCATATAGAGTGTATATCATTGATCAACACAAAGTAACTGAAAGTGTCAATGTTACATTTGATGACACTAAACTCCCTAGTATCCAAACTGAAGATCCTTCTGAGAAACTGAAGTTTGATGATACGTCAGATTCAGAATCAGAACATGGTCAAGAACCTGAGGTTGTTGCTGGTGAAGAACCTGTTAATCCTAATGATACTCAAGGTAATAGTGATGGAAACTTTGGCAACAATGGAGATACCACTGCTACTGACGGAGAATCTTCAAGCCAACATGGCAACAACTCAGGGGGAGATGCTGAAGGATCATCTAGTAGGACACAACATCACAATGAATTTCAAGGCGAATCATCAAGATCACATCTTCCAAGACAGATTTTCTGGAATAAAGCTCACCCTTTTGAGTTGATTATTGGTGATCCAGATGTTGGAGTCAGAACTAGACGTGCTACTCAAAATGAGTGTCTGTTCTCAGGATTTCTTTCTGAGATGGAACCTAAGAAAATTGAAGAAGCACTGTCTGATCCAGATTGGGTGATTGCTATGCAAGATGAACTCAATCAGTTTGAAAGTCAACAAGTCTGGAAACTGGTACCTAGGCCTGTACACAAGAAAGCTGTTGGTACTAGGTGGGTATTCAGGAATAAACTAGATGAAGATGGTGTGGTTACAAGAAACAAGGCAAGACTGGTAGCTAAAGGGTATTCTCAAGCTGAAGGTATTGATTATGATGAAACCTATGCTCCAGTGGCTAGACTTGAGGCCATCAGGATATTTCTGGCATTCGCAGCATTTTCAAACTTTAAAGTTTATCAAATGGATGTCAAGAGCGCCTTTCTGAATGGAAAGCTGGATGAAGAGGTATATGTAGAGCAACCTCCTGGTTTTGAAGATCCAGATCATTTGGATTTTGTCTTCTTTCTTTTCAAGGCTATCTATGGGCTAAAACAGTCTCCAAGAAAATGGTATGACACTCTCTCTGAATTTCTTATTGAAAATAGCTTTATTAGAGGTGTCATAGACAAAACTCTCTTTTCTAAAAAACATAAGAATGATACTATATTAGTCCAAGTCTATGTGGATGATATAATATTTGGGTCTACTAATGATAATCTCTGTAAGAGATTTGCTAAGTTAATGCACAGCAAGTTTGAAATGAGCATGATGGGAGAGCTGAAGTTCTTTCTTGGATTACAAGTAAATCAAAGATTAGATGGAACATTTATTTGTCAATCCAAGTATCTCAAGGAACTCCTCAAAAAGTACAATCTAGAGGATTCTGCATCAGCAAGGACTCCATCAACTACAGCTGTCAAGCTTGGACCATGTGAAAACTCCATTAAGGTAGATGTCACAAGCTACAGAGGTATGATTGGCTCGTTACTCTATCTTACTGCAAGTAGACCAGATATTATGTATGCTACATGTTTATGTGCAAGGTTCCAAGCGGATCCTAGAGATATTCATCTCGTTGCTGTTAAACGAATCTTAAGATATCTTAAGGGAACACCAAATCTAGGTATTTGGTACCCTAAAGAATCTGGTTTTAACCTTGTCGGATATACAGATTCAGATTATGCAGGAAGTGTTGTTGATAGGAAAAGCACCTCAGGAAGTTGTCAATTCCTAGGAAGCAGGCTAGTCTCATGGTACAGCAAGAAACAGCAAACAGTTTCCAACTCAACGGCCGAGGCTGAATATATTGCTGCTGGAAGCTGCTGTGCTCAGATCTTGTGGATTAGGAACCAACTACGAGACTATGGCTCTGTATTGAACAAGATTCCTATTTTATGTGACAATACAAGTGCAATAGCCATCACCAACAACCCTGTGCAGCACTCGAGGACAAAGCACATTGACATCAGGTATCATTTTATTAGAGAGCACGTCATGAATGGTACTGTTGAACTATTTTTTGTTCCAACAGAAGAACAAATAGCAGATATTTTCACTAAACCACTTGACGAATCCACATTTACCAGATTAGTTGGTAAATTGGGCATGTTGAATAGTTTTAGTGATTAATTTAATTAATATCTGGAATCTGTTCTTGAATGAATTTACAAATGAATTTTTCATAAATGAAAAATTCATTTGCAAATTTATTTTATCATTTTATCATATTTCTTGCTTATTTTTATGTAATATATATTATCTTATCTATTTTTATTTTCCCTTCTTGTTAATTTAAAATATCTCAGAATATTCTATTTCCTCTAAAAATAATTTTCTATGAATTTTTATTTGCTAAAATTCAATAGAAATCTATTTTTGGAATAAAAATAATAAATTCTGATATATTGTCTTTGTTTTAGTATATTTAATTAGAGTCTGTACATATTTGATTGTCTTTTTACTGAAATGACAATCGGCAAGACAATTGAAATTGTCTTGCTGAAAATCATTTCAGTACTTATATATATATATACTTATTTTCATATTAATTCTGTGTTTAATGCTGATATGACAATCGGCAAGACAATTGAAATTGTCTTGCTGAAAGTCATTTCAGTTTAAATTATGTTTATTATATTCTTCAGTATAGTTTTATACTGGCAAGACAATCGGTATGACTATTGGATTGTCTTGCCAGTTATAAACATTATATATATATTTCATTTTATTATTATACTGGTATGACAATCGGTATGACTATCAGATTGTCATACCAGTTATAATTTTAATACTTATTCTATTGTTTTTCTTTCTTTTTGCCTGGTATGACAATCGGTATGACAATCCCGGATTGTCATACCAGCTGTAATATAAAAGCGTGTGTGTGTATTGTTTTAAACCATTTCAACAGTTAATCACTTCTAAAAAAAAAAAAATTCAAACAGTTTTTTTCTCTCCTCACTTTCTCTCTTCTCTCTCTTCGAACCAAATCAATAGAACTGCTCTTTCCTTGCTCGAGTTTTTACTCAGCAAACTGATTCATCACTTTGTGATATATACATACAAGTATATATATACAGAGGTGCTGTTGAATTTTTATTTAAAAAAATTTATTATTATCATAAAAAAAAACAACGCAAAATCAAATAAAAATCAGTTTGCCCCTTCGAATTCAATTTGTGTTTGTTGATTTTGAACTTTTTATTTTTATTTTCAATTTCTGATTTGTGTCTTTTGGTTTGTCAAAACTGTGTTTGTGAGTTAGGAATTTTAACGAGATACATTTCTGTCTAAATTTTTCGATTATAATTAATTTAATTTGAATTATTAAATTAATTTAATTAATTCGAATTTTCTTAAATATTATTCTTAAAATTCTGAAAAGCGTGTGTCTTATTATTATTTTAAATGGCTCTCAATTTCCAAATTGTCGCGCATAATCAGGTTGGTTATTTTAATCCGGAAAAATGTGATGTTGAAAAATTTAAGCCATGGATTAGATTTTTAAATGACCATTCGATTGTTAGCTCTGCTATTAAATCAAATGTGATTTTAAACGTTGATCTACTTAGACTGATTTGCACAACTTCTACTGTGGCCGATGATTCAAAATCTTTTTCATTCACCGTCGCAAACACACAGTATGTAGTTGATGAAACAGTCGTCAATCGTGCGTTAAATTTTCCACTAGACAATTTCTGTAATTTACCCTCTGAAAATGATATCACAAATTTTTTAAATGCTATTCACCATCAAGGGGTGATCAATTTAACCAAACTTTCTAAATCAAATTTGGTGTCTGAATGGGATATTTTCTTCGATACACTTTCCAAAGTGTTTGCCAACTGCACAAAATCCAATTTTCATAACATCACTTCCACTCTGCAGTATATTGGTCTTGCGGTTGTTTTCAATCAAAGGATCAATTTTGGCAAACTACTTTTTCCCATTCTCTTGAGACGTCTAACTTCTGCTTTACGTGATCATTCTACAAATCGTAGGGTATCATGTTACTATGCTCGTTTTCTCATGCTTATAGCAGATCATCTACTCACCCCTGAACACAAAGCCCTTTTTGCTAACTCTGCGGTAACCGAACCCCCTCCAGTTAGCAAAAAGATTTACACTCGCCAAGACACAACCTTCAAATTTATGCAAGTTCCAGTACTTGTATCTGCTTTCATGGCCAATTATATTCCCTTACCTATTTTCAATCTTCCCGGCCATGAACAGCAACCTCAACCTCCAGTGGTTCAAGCCACCCAGACTCTTCCATTACAGGTAGTAATTCCTCACTCTCACTCTCTTCCTACTTCTGTTGAAAGACCCCCAGTGGTTGATAGGGCTGACCATGAAGTTGTAGAACCACAGCTTCAATCCCAGGTCATAGAGCCAAACACAGAGTCTCATTCTATCTCAACCTCTCCCCCACTGTCTAAAATGTTACCCAGGAGATTACTAGGAAGTAATACATTGTTAAATATGAGTGAACCCTCAGCTCTGCCTCCTCCTAAGAAAAGAAGAACATATTCTGAGGCATCTGAAAGCCCGTCCTTGTCCTCTCAACAGGACATGGACTTTGAAATGGCCAATGAACAGTTACTAGAGGCATTCTCTCAACAGGATGCATCTATTGAAATTCGCCATAGGGCCATGGCATCTTGTACTGAGTCAAGCACAATTCCATTACTCACAATGGAACCATACACTTCCCCAGATCATACTCAGGACACACAGCGAGGAGTGCACGTAGAGTCGGTTACAGTGCCTGCCATAGTTACGGTAGAAGAGCAGTCACATGCTTCAGAGGGAAAATCTGACTCTCCGCCATCTTTAATAGAGTCATTTTCTCCCCTCCCAGATCCAACACCTCTGGCTCCCTTATGGGATTCTCCACTCGCAGATTTATCTGGAGAAAGTGGAGGGCAACTCGGTCAATCTATCCCTGAAGCAATTCAGACATCTATTCCAAAAGATTTGATAGGTTTGACTGAGGATCGGGACTCGCGAATTCCCATTGCACCACCACTGACCTCTCTTGAAGAGGCTAGGGTGATTTTTAATGCAGGTACAGAAGAACAGCAACTGGAAGACTCCTCACGAGCAATTATATTGAGAGAAACACATGCACGTGAGATGAGTGAACCAAACACGAGTGAAATTCAGGTGAGAGCACACACAGACACTGATACTGTAAACCTGTTAGCTCAGATTGCTGCCCTAAAAGAAGAACTTGCTAAAAGCCAAGCTGAAGCTCAAGTATTCAAAGCACAAGTGGTTGAACGGTCTTCTTCTTCCACCTCTGTCAACAATCAGCTTGCAATCATAAGGAATGACATCTCAGATCTAAAGACCACTGTAATACCAAAGCTCAATTCTATTCAGGACACTCCAAATTTATCAGCTGATGACATATCCAACTTCTGCTCTCTACATACAAGAATGACTTCTCTTGAAGACCTCGTTGAGATGAATCATTCACTGGACTCCTCAAGATTTCTAAAGATAGAGACGGGCATGGAACATCTCAATGAAGGGATGAAGCACCTATATTACATGATCAAGAATTCTCATTGCCCTAATGAAGAACAAAGAGCTTATTTTGAAGGACCGTCTGGTGGAGGATCAGGCTCTGGAGGTGATGAAGGTTCCAAAGGAAAGTCAGTAGAGGATCCCTCAACTAAGGGGGAGAAGAAAGGGAGTAGTGCCAAAGGGAAGGAAAAAGATACCTCTGCTGGAAACAAAGGAAAGGCTGATGATGTCTACTACAGTGGAGAACAGGATGACTTTGACATTTTTGACATTCCCACTGAACCAGTTCAGGAAGATAAAGATGGGTTATTTGAAGCTGAAGAGGAAAGTGATTTTGAAGATTGGGAAGAGGAAGATACAGTGGATCCTATGTTTGAGAAAGAATTTCAGAAAGAGCAGTCAGAGATGCTAAGAAAAGAAGCTGAACTCAAGAAGGTCTCTCAGATCATTGACAGGAGGAAAGACATACAAAGAACAGAAACTCTTCAAAAGCAACGTCTTCATGACATTAAGGCTCAAGAAAGGAGAAGAGATGTCAGACTAAAGATTGGTGAAAAATGGGATGAAGCTAGGAGAGTACTCGATATGCCTCAGCTAAGCACTAACAATGATAGGCAGTTCTTACATCTTCTTGACAAGTTGGAAATCTCAAATCCTAACAATGACATGTACATGAATGCTATCAAGACTGAAGTCTCAAGGATCACAGCTGCTTTTGATAGATCCCTAAATGAGATGAGTATTTTTGTATATTGTCAGAGTGAAGGATCATTCAAGGTGTCACTTCATCTATTTGAGAATCGTTCTTTGTCAGAGATTTGGGTTCTTTTAAACAAAGTCAAAAGAAGCTCAGAATTTAATGAAGTTCTTCGAGAAAGGCTTAAAGAGTTTGCCAGCAGGGCTAGTCCTCAAGTGGTCAACAATCCTCATCAGGTGAGATTCTTTAAGTCTGATTGTCTTCAAATCTGTCAGCTAGATGTACAATCTCTTAAAGACTACTCAGCTAAGCATCTGGTCTGGATGGAACATCATTTGAGAACTGCTGGATATTCATCCATGTTGAAGACTCAAGCTGCTGACTTGATTCAAGCTTATTGTGAAAAGAATGTTAAAAGGTACAATCAACTCAAGAATAAGCTGAAGTCAGTTGGAGTTCAACCAGTCAGACCAGCAAGCTTCACTTCAGAAAAGGATCGTGTCTTTGACAAGGAATTGCTTCAAGATTTAGAAGAAGGTGAAGTCAGAAGAGAAGACAACTGAAGTCAATTAGCTCAAAACTCAATGTAATATGATTAGAGCTTTATGAATCAAGATAGTCTAATGTAGTTATATGTTCAGGCTAGAGGAACATCTATCTTGTATTCACTTGTAAATTTCATTTGGAATCTGGAAAATGTTAAATATAATCCAGAACTTTTCTGCTATTTACTTTACATTACTGTTTATATCTTTTTCTTATTTGTTAGTTGAGTTATCCTCTAGGTATTTGTTGTTATTGTCTAACAAGCAAATAGGGGGAGATTGAAAGGCATATGTCATAGCCTACTCGTTTATTCGAGTATTTAACTCAACTCAAATAAGAATGTAATAAGTAAATAGTGGATCTATCATTAGAGAGATCTCACAAAGTAACATATGTCAAAGAATAAAGAAACATTGTTCATCTGCAGACTTGAAGATTCACTGGAAGAAGTTCAAGAATTTGATCATGCCTCAGTGATATAAATCAAGATCGTGGATTTAATCAAGTGACAGAGATCTCGTCAGGGTATTATTTATTACAAGGATTCAGTCAGAACAACAAAGCCAAGACATGAAGAAACGTCACGAAAGTTAGTCACTCATGAACCAGACAGTACATCGAGTGTCAGCATTGAAGTGGCGGAATTGATTCATAAGTCTCAGTGACTTTCAGAAGATTGTCAGAAGAATGGATGCTGCTCAGGGTTAGTATTAATTCTCTATTAATTAATTAAGTCATATAATTTAATTATGAAAATAAATTATATCTGCAAAGATTAATTTATTTGATTAATTAAATTAATTGATTAATTAATTCTGAATTAATATTAAGGTTTTTCAGAATTTTAATTGATTAAAATCTGTTTTAATTCTAAAAAGACAACTGATTGTACTAGTATGACAATCGGTATGACAATTGATAGTCATACCGAAAGTCATGCTAATTCAGTTGATTGTCTTGATAGAATTATTATTTAGATTAAAATCACTTATTAATTCAGTAAGACAATTTCATTTGAACTAATATGACAATCGGTATGACAATCAATAGTCATACCGAAAGTCTTGCTAGTTCATTTTAATTGTCTTGCTAGCTCTAAAAGATTGTCACACCGAAAGTATTATTGGACAAAGGATTGTCATACCAGTTCATTGATCTCGGCTGTGTTGATTAAAAAGAAGCAGAAGCATCCAATTTACTCACTCACACAGAAAAGCAATCAAACAGAAGCCAAGAACAAACAGAGAAAAAGCAGCCAAATTTTTCATCTTATCTGCTAATTCAAGATCACAATTTCTAGCTTGTAAAGTTAAATCCAATCAACTAGAAATCACTCTCTTGTTCTTGTGTAACAATCTAGCGGATCAAAATCCCTAGAACTTAATCTCAAATCGCATTTAGCATTTGATCTTTTAATTACAAAAATAGAAAAAGTTCATGTCGAATTTATTCTAGATTTGTAATAATTGATTTGAGATTAATCCCTTGTAACCGATATCGTAGTTGTAACACCTTTCAAGTTTAATAAAAGTTTTATTTAACTTGAATTTTATTTCACAATTTTATTCCGCATTTTATTCGACTAAACGGTATTGTTTGCATTCAACCCCCCCTTCTACAAACAAATTGGGACCTAACAGTAACTTTTGTGTGGTTCTTAATCAACCAACAACACACTTTTCTTTGGTCATGCTTATGTCACCTTGTTATGTCATCCTCCCACACTTGTCCTCTTCTTATTGGTTTGATGACATCATCCTCACTAACCTCTTTGATTAGCTTCTAATTACTTGGCTAATGACCGCTGATCTGTTATACGGTTCGCTTAACTTTCATTTTCGTTTATCGTTTGAGGGATCATACCCAGGATCTTATTACTTGGGTTTCCTTAACCTTTCTCAATACAGTATATTCCTTTTATGATCCTCTCTTATAATCCTTGAATTTAAATCCTTTTTATCCTGTTACCTTATACTCAATTCTTTCGGTATCTGGTGGATTTTCGGGAAAAATCAAAGTGTTCGTATTTTGATTCTGACGATCTTTACATACACTTATATACCACATAGAGTACTAATAACATCCCAGAAGATCAATAAAAGAACCCCTACATAGTGTGGCATGAAAAGTTTTCTTATTCAGCATAATCAGCAAAATCACTATTCATAAGGGTTTCAAAATTTCCAAAAATTGGGGTTATTACAGTCTCCCCTCCTTAAAAGGATTTCATCCCGGAATCAGATAGAAAATAAATAGGGATACTTTCTTAGCATTGCACTTTCTAGCTCTCAAGTAAATTTTCCCACATTGTGGTTCTTCCATCAAACTCTGAATAGTTTGATAACCCTTCTCCTAAGCACTTGTTCCTTTTTCAATCTATAACCCTTCCTGGTTGCTCCATATAGGTTACGTCTGGTTGCATGTCTATACGCTCATATGCCCCTGTTTATCTGGCATCCGAATTACACTTCCTTAACATTGATACGTGAAACACGTTATGACTTGCTACATGTTTGGGGTAGGGCTAGCTCATATGCTAACTTCCCAATACGTCTTAATATATCCAAGGGTCCAACAATTCGTTGACTTAAACTTTCCTTTCTTTCCAACCCTCGTCAATTCTTTTTAAGGGAATACTTTTAACAATACAAGGTTCCCTCCTTCATACTCTTTGTCCTTTCATTGTCAAATCAGCATACTTCTTATGTCCATCTTGGGCTACTCCCAGCCGTCCTCTGATTAGATCTATTATATTCTTGGTCCTTTGGACCACTGCTGGTCCGAGCATCTTGCGCTCTACAACTTCATCCTAACATAAGGGAGATCGACATTGTCTTCCCTCAAAGATCTTATAAGACGACATCTCGATACCTGACATACGATCTATTATCGTGAGAAAACTCAATCCGCGTTAAGTGAACATTCCAAATTCTTTCAAGTCTATTGCACAGACTCTCATTATAGCTTTTAGCATTAGAGCTTTTGCTTCTCAATACTGTTAGGTCACACACACACTGTAGAGGGGGTGAATACAGTGTATAGTACACTCAAATCGAACTTTAAGAACTTAAGTAACAGAAAACAAACTTTATTGAAACAATAAACTCTGTTACAGTATGAAACTGTTACCTCTCAGTGATGGACAAATATCACGAGAGCTGCTTTGGGTTACAATGAATAATCTTTTCTAATAATGATAACACTTTTAGTGTAAACCCTATGTCTGTGTTTATATACTACACAGTTACAAGATAATCGCTAATTGATATGGAATATAATTCTGCTTCCTAAAATATATCAATCAGATATCTTTTCTTCCAAGTATTCCATTCTTCACGGAATTCCTTCTTCATGCATATCTCTTCTTATGTTTATCTCGATCTTCTTTCCTTTAATCAGCTACTGTCCTTATCTGATTGTCCTTCAGCACTTAAGTTCTGATATCTATCTTCTGATGATTATCTCCTGATAATATAAGTACTGATATTCTTAAGTCCTGACTTCCAGTATAAGTACTGATCAACAGTTAAGTACTGATTTATCCTGTTCACGTAAGATCTGAAAGCTAAACATAAAACATATTAGCCATGACATTATCAAATATATCTAACAATCACCCCCAACTTGTAAATTAACAAAATATACAAGTTTAACAGATATTTGATGATGTCAAAAACATTAAGTACAAATGCATGAGAAATAGACTAGATAACTACAACTTACAGTCCTTAAAGTTTTTACCAATTTCAACTTCTGATAACAACTTCAATCTGTATAAATGTCAGAATTTAAGCAGTTGTAGATCTTCGATTTGGCTTCTTCATTTTCTAATCTATCTGATGTCAGGAGTTGTTCTGAGATAGTTCTTCAACAAACATTTCTCAGCATATCTTAGTTCATCAATCATTCTCCTTTTAACACCTTTAAGCTCTGCAGTATCTTCACCAGTTTGAAAGATTGCAGCTCTGAGATCATTAATCTTTGCTTTTCTTAACTCCTGATCTAGTCTTATGACATAAGCTTTGTCTGACTCAAGATTGAATTCAAGTCCCTTAATACCAAGATACGTTCTGATCTGTGCAGTATTAGGCTTCATATCAACAATATCACCATTGTGATCTCTGTACTTTGGAACATATATGCTGTCAGACTTAACAGAATAAAGCCTTTTCTGTCTCTGAATCTGTTCTTTTAAGTAGTTTGCAGCAGTCTCTGTTATTCTGTCATCCACTTGAAGTAAGAAAAGTACATGCTCCAATTCTTCAAAATACTTCAAAGGAATGGCATTTTGTCTTATATGATAAACCCTACCATCTGTCATGAAATATAAAATGATGTATTCTTTCAAGTAGGTATGGTAAACCATCTGTACAGATTCCAGTTGATTCAATCTCTCAGGAGTTGCTCCAATACCTGGTTCACTCAAGGAAGTTGGATCATTGGTAGTGTTGTGTACTCTTCTTTCATCAGCACTTCCCAATCCAGTTTTATCTCTAGCTTCCTTTCCAGTAACTACTCTTGCTTCAAAACCACTTGCAGTAGTCTTCAAAGATTGAGTCTGTTTTGCTTTAGTGAATCCTGGTAGGAGTGTCTTTGATCTATTTTCTAATATCAAGTTAACTTGAGCACTGTCAGAGGTTACTTGCTTCTTCTGAATATCAGAACTTACAATTTCTTGACTCTGAACAACTTGAGCCATGTCAGAGGTTGTTTTAAGAACTTTTCTTGTAGTCAGAGCAAGATCATCTTTTCCATCAGTAATTTCTTCTTCCTCAGGAGGTACATAGGGCTTGATAGGTTCACCAACCTTTTCTTTACCCTTGGATCTTGGATTTATCTGTGGTTGTGATCTAGCCAAAGTTGCTTCAGTATGTGTCCTTTCTTTGATCACAATGCCTTTAGGTTTTGGAAGTAACTTTTTACCAGAAGCTTCAGATTTAGATGTGACTTTCTCTGATTTAAGTCTGGCTTCTTCTTCCTTTAAACTTTCCAAGTCCATCCCTGGATTTTCTTGAAGAAATAACTGTCTTGACATTTCCTCATCAAGATCTAGAAGTTCATCAGAACTTATCCTTTTACCAGCAGCAGAACTTATTCTTTTCCCAGTATCAGAACTTGTTCTGTGACTAGCTTGTCTTGATGTAAACCTTCTACCTTGACTATGACCACTACCCATTCCAGAGGTTCCTTGGTCATCTTTTCCATCATCCTTTCCTTGCAGTGTCTTGTTGGTTGTGCATTTGGACTTAATTACCTTCTCCCCCTTTTTGGCATCAGCAGGTAATAAAAGAGAGATAAGTAGTTCTACTGAGGTCTGGATTTCAGTAAGTTGCGATTGCTGAGAAGCTTGATTTGTCAGAATTTGATCAATCTGAGCTTGTTGTTTCTCTTGAGTTTTCTCAATATAAGCAACCCTGTCAATGGTAGGTTGGAAGAACTTTTTCTTATCAATTTTCCAAACTTGTTCCTGTTTGATAAAGTTCTCATGAATCTTGTGTAGCTCTGCATGAGTATTGGAATGAAGACCTTGTAGATGTTTAGTACTCAATGCAGTGACTCTAAGCTGGGTTTTAAAATCATCATAATTTAACATTTCATCAGCTTTAGTCAAGTGCTCAGCAAGATGTAAAGCATTTGGAACACATGAAACTGAGTTCCATTCCTTAGTCCACTCCTGACCTGCAGGAGTTTCACTCCAAGGCATTGGTGCATCCTTGATAATAAACTCCTTTACCAGTTCAGACTTAGGAAGAGTCGGTGGAGGAGTATGTCCTGAAGGACCTGCTTCATCAGCATCTACAGTTGTAGCAGCTTCACCAGTATCTCCAACATTTGCAGCATCAGAACTTAAAGAATCAGTATCTTCTGATAAGACAACAGTGTGAGTAGCAATGGAGGCTTCAGCATCCTCTAATTGCTGATCTGATACTAAGTTCTGATCAACAGCCATATCCTGATGCTCACCTAAAATCTGATCATCAGCATTTTGATGCAGAGAAGGTGTTGTTGATAACTCTGGAGTTTGAACAGCATCAGTAACAGGTGTTGTGGAAGGATTATTTGCTGTTGGAGCTTCTAAGAAAAGTATTGCAGGTACAACCAGGTTCTGAATATCAATTTCAGCACTTGTGCCTGGATCAACAAGAGACACAGATGGTAAGTTAGCCTTGTCAGATACAGCTTCCTGAGATAGAGTTGATGGAGAAGAAGTGACTGGAGCAAATTCCTTGTCTTGTGAGATCAGAGATTCCTGATCCCCTTCCTTAGCTGCTTCCTCCTCATCATCTGAAACTGGCCTTTGTGCCCTCTGTTTCTTGTACTTCCTTGTTGATTTGGATTCCTTGGGAGTTTCAGGAACTATCATACGCCTAAGCCTCTTGAGAAGCCTAGAACCCCCAATTTCAGAATCCTTCTGAGAAGTTGCTTTCTCAGCTTCAACCACCACAGGTTCTGAAGAAGGAATCTGTTCCTCAGAATCTGATTCATCTCTCAAAGTAAATCTCCTCCTCTTTTGAGGTGTGTGAGGAACAGTCTTTGTTCTCTTTGGCTTAGAGGATGTAGGCTTCACAGTAGGTGCTGAAGAAGAAGGTTGAGCAGTCTGTGAAGTGGAGAGATAGGATTTGAGATAAGTTCTGAGGGTAGGTTGAGTAGAATGAGAGGTAGGTACTGAAGTTGATGGATTTTGGTTATGGTGAGTTGGTTGAACATTTGAGTAAACAGATTTGTAAGTAGCAGGATCAGCATTTACCAGAATCTGTTTCACAGACTGAGGAATCTGTAATGGTCTCACCATTGATTTCTTTGTGTCAGCATTTATCAGGTCGTTAAAGTACCTTTTTGCAACCTTAAAAGGTGGGGTTTGAGTGCTAATTAACTGGGGTTCATCAGTACAGTAAGTGTAAATAAGTTGACAGAATCTAGCAAAATAAACAACATCTCGATCCTCTGTCATCCTATCCCCAATAAAACCAATTATTCCAGTTGCAAAATCAAAATGAGTTTGATGGATAATAGCATACCCTATGTGCTGACTCAGAATTGGGATAGCATCAAAATTTGAACATTTGTTCACAAAAGCTTTGGTGATGCAATCAAAGAAGAAACTCCATTCTCTTGGATGATTAGCCCGTT